>NW_024380535.1:2500-12263 GCF_016835505.1 Polypterus senegalus | reverse complement strand
TATCATGCCTGAAAGGAGAGGACTGGTCAATGTTGGAAACAACTAATCGCGCCCTGCGAGTGATTATCATGTCAATCTGCTGAAACTGTGGAAGGACAGGGATATCGAGCCCTCTTCCGGACAGCCCCGCTCTGTCTTGCTCATAAATGAAACTTCAATTTTGGAGACAATCTCACTTGCCAACAACGATAGAAGCTCTAAGTAGTTATCCTGTCTGTCCCTGAGGTAGTAAATGAAAATCTGGGACAGACCTCCTGGTTGCACATGACATTGTGAGCAAACCTGGGGTTATAGTCCGAGAACACTCTTACAGAATTTCCAAGGCAAAAAAAAGGCTAAAGTGGAGGTGGAGATCAGATGCATGTTGGATCTTGGTGTTATTCAGGAAAGTTATAGTCCCTGGTCGAGTCCTATTGTCATGGTCTGTAAGCCTGATGGAAGTTGGAGGTTCTGCAATAACTTCCATCGGCTTAACCAAGTCTCCCAATTCAATGCCTATCTGATGCCTTGAGTGGACAGCCTCCTCGAGCGGCTAGGTAACGCCAAATTCTTGACTACTATGACTAAGGGGTACTGGCAGGTTCCCTTAACGGACTCGCTAAGGGAAAAGGCAGCTTTAGCACTAGGGGCACTGGCAGTATTGTGTTCTTCCATTTGGATTACATGGGGCACCTGCGGCATTCCAACATCTGGTAGACAAAGTGCTCCATCCTCATAATTCATATAGTGCTGCCTACTTGGATGACGTCATCTATCTCAACATATTGGAGGAACACTTACAGCAGGTTCGAGGTGTATTATGGCCACTAGCAAAAGCTGGTCTTTGTATTAATCCGAAGAAATGCTACTTTGGGTTGTTGAGCCTAGATAATTTAGGCTATCTAGAGTAGCTGGGTATTCGAGACCACAGTGTTATAAAATAGATGCCATTTTGAACTGGCTCTGTCCAATAAACAAGACGCAGATTCAGGCCTTTCTGGGCTTAGCAGGTTACTATCGCTGGTTGGTACCTCCATTTTTCTGAGAGAGACACGCCTTGACAAACCTCACAAAGAAGGGTAGACCTTATCACGCGTGGTATGGGATGAGACATCAGAGGCTACATTCAGTGACCTGAAATTACCCTACGCAGCTCCTATATTGAAACCGCCTGACTTTGTATGCCTTTCATCCCCAGACGGACGCTGACACAGGTCTTGGAGCCATGCTGAGCCAAAGTGTTGATGTAGTTGACGCCCATTATGTACCTGAGCCGAAACTGCATGATCGTGAAACCAGGTATGCGGCAGGGGAGTGGAAAGCTCTGGCTATTAAATGGGTTATTACTCAGCTGAGATATTACAGAGATATTATATATGACTGCAGGTTTTGTTCCAACCCAATTGCTTAATAGAAGCCCTTATTGCTCAAGTAACACTTCTGCTTCAGTTTAGTTGTCCAGCTTGTTAAGATTTTAAACCTTATTACTTATTTTAGTCTTAAACAGCCATATTCTTGCTTTTTAATTGTTACTTATTAGCAAATAAGATGCAAAAGACAAAAGAAACCAGCATTTCTCCATTTAGCTTGTTTCCATTTGCACCTGTGTGTATTTATCATGCACTATTGGGTTTATTTAAATACTTGGAAGGAAAGTGAAGCTTGACTAAAGTGAAGCACTGAAATAACTGTTATATTTCAAATCATTTGGATGATATCCATAGAAAGGAAAAAGTCTAGGATATGAGAATGACTTGACATGGCAGAGTTAAAGCACTAGCAAGCCATGAAATTAAATAATTGACAAGGATTGGTTTTTAATTAAGTAACTGGTTGGAACAAAAGCCTGCAACCACACGCCCTCTAGATTCAAATCCTGTATAAAATCTATTGCAGTGTGTCGATCAAGGAATGTTGGCTCCATAAAAGTTAGCTTCATTATTAAATAAATCACAGAGGAGAAGGAGTTCCACTTACAGTGCCGCTTCAAAGCAACAATAAAGAAAACAACAACAATCAGTCACAGCACAAATCTACACTTACCTTGTTGACACATCATTCAGCATATACCATGTCAGGCTGTGCCAAGAAAAACCTAACAAATATCATCAGAATGAAAAGCAGGTGCAATGGTAAGGATTCTTTGTCTGTTAGCCGAGGTTATCTCAGTGCTCTACACTAGATGTTACTGGAGCATGCACACGTTAGGAGGGTGGAATGCTGTGAAGGGCTCTAATTCAAAACTCTCAGGGTTTTGAGTTACACTGAGTAGGTGAGTGGTTGTGGTGCTCCAGTGTGCCTGGGGTCCACTAGATATGGGGATCTTGTATCTCAGCACTGCAAAAAAACAAAATCTAAGCAAGTGAAAAGTACTTATATCATGACGTTAAATCTTTGTTTTCTTATTGTAAGAATTATTGACTTGTCAAAAAACTTGTATTTAAAATTATTTAGTATGCTTTGAGAAATCTTGTCAAGTAAATTTTGCCTACCCCATTGGCAGATTTTTTTCCTAAATAAAAGCAAAACAACTCTCATTTAAAGTTTTTTTGTCTAGTTTTTGCATATGCATTTTTGCAGTGAATGTGTAGTAATACTTCTTTTTTTTTTTAATAACTAAGATATTTTTCTAGTACAATGATCAATCAGCGTATAGATATGAGCTCTAACATCTTTTTGCAAGAAATCAGGTAGGAACTTAAGATTCTTGTATAAGTGGATAATCAAATGCAGAATATCTAGGCAGTAAATACTTTTCAAAGTTTTCAGTTTTATGTGTTTTTACAGTTATTTTGTAATAAAATTATTACAGTCCATAAAAATGTAGAGTATGTTTTGTTAAACAGCCAAAGAAATCAAATTTAAATTTGCTGCAATACTGCAAATTGTTGTAGGTTTCTGGGGATGTGGATGAATAGTACCTATTATAGGATATATATGTATGTAAACAGGCACAACACTTTGAACTATTTTTGCAGTCACTGTGCTAATAAACAAGAACATGACTATTTTGTTTTTTAAAATATACACTACAACAATGTAGTAAATGCTGAAAAAGCAGAACAAATGTATTGGGAAAAAATTACAAAAGTTTTTTTTTAAATATATACATATAAACATTTGCTTATATCTACAATTAAAGAACCATACTTTTACACAACAGCTATTGCACAACAATAGGCAGTCAGAGACACAACATGAACATTACAGGCCTATACCAATCAAGATAGAAAAGTTTAATATACAATGTATAGTACTCCACTAATAACAGCATCATGCAGACTATTACCACCTAGTTTGTACAACGTTGAAACAAGTTCAGATCAATTGAAAAGATGGCTGCATAGCAGTTGACTCTCTAGCATCATTTCAGCAGAGTGAAGTCATATGCTTTAAAAGAGTCTCTGAAATTCCTGACCAATGTTTTTCTTCTTTCTCTTGTATACCTACACCTTCCAGTCAGTGTGACAAGGTATATTAAGAATAGATTCACTTGCAAGAACCTCTCTTTAAAGGAAAATGAGAAAAATAATCAGATTTATAGTATAATGTAAACACACTATAAGATCTTCTGTTTATACATTTACTTTTAATGAATATTACCAATCCTTCAAGGTAAATTCCATTAAATAAACCCTTCCCAAAAATTACTGAAAAAATGGAAACTCTAATAACATCTCAAAAGCATTCAAGAAATGGCCTAGTCCTAGGTCATCACAAATCTGACAAAGTCATGTGAACATACTGCCTTTTTTTAAAGCTCATTTGGGATTTCAGTGTTATGAAATAAAAGTAGTAACCAGAGCATAATTTCACTATTATTATTAATAAATTTCCAACATCCTCACACTTCAGAATTACAATTGTTCAGATACACCATTTACACACAGATATACAGGTGGAATCCTGTTGTAAAGAAATTCATGGGACCATAAAAATGTTGATTATGATGGAACTTTCATTACAATGAGTATTGGGAAAATATGTATGCTATTATGAAAGGGTATTCGCCATCTCTAACAGTAGCGTGCAAGGACAGCTCTGTACCTGCTCTGCAGTGTCTGGTAAACAATGAATCAAGGGAAAGGTAATTGGTCGTCCTCTTCAGGATCAGGCTTGCAGCATAACATGCTCGTTACACAATATTTAGAACATTTACCCCCGAATTTAACTTATTCTTCCTCTCACTTTCTTGGATTGCTGCAGCAGTGATTCTGAGCCACAGGTATTCTTCAAATCTGAGGATGGGAGCTAAAGCAGGACGACTGCCCATGTCATGGCTCCAAACAGATTATTTTGAATGAAGTCTTGTGACTGTACCTGCCTCTCTATACAATAATAAAGTATCTGTACTTTCTTTGGAAACCTGGCCACTCTTTCCTGTCTTCTGACACTAGCTTGAAAATACCTACATAAAAAAACAGTGCTTCTTAAACTGCAAAAATATTTTATTTTAAAATGAGACTTTACATGTAACCTTTTTTTTTATAATATAAATACAGGTATGGATACAGAATAAAAATATACCTGTACTAGCCAACCCATGTGTACTGTACTACGCGATAATCAGGCGTTTTAATGATTTTAAGCACAGGGAGAAAATTAACATATGAAAAATGGTAATGTAATAAATCAGCAAGAAAAGCAACATTGTAACAATGCACGGAACGAACCAACACACAATTCGTCCGTGACCGAAAACTGACGGACCGTCCTCGCGCCTTCTCCTGCCAGACGGAGGGATGGGGGTGCACGGCGCGGAGTGTGGAATGGGATGAGAGGAGAAGAACGTCCATTCAGCTCAGTCCGTCATGCTAGTCTGCTGATTTCTAGTTCAGTATGCACTGCCCGCTCATGTGCCCACCTCCAACTCGTCACTTGAGTCGTCGTCTTTACACAGTCCAGATGTACCTGTGACTGACGTAGACTTTTCATTGCTCTGTGTGGTTTTGGCTGCTTTTCTATATATAATCCACCAAGACACCCACCCGGTAGTAGCGAGGTGGGAGGGGTGTGACAAAGGGTTGGGCGCACCAGTGGGAGCGATCAGTCGACTTAGTGGAATTCCACGGTTTGCAGCCCAAATGGGGTTCAACGGCTTACCCACGCCTCTCTGCTCCGGGTAGATACAGGCTCAATGTCATGCATAATTATTTATTGAATGCTAAACACTTCTGGAAAGACACGTTGTCTAAAACGGGTTGGTGTGAGAATACAACAGTAGTTGAATGAAAAGATGGAACTCTGGAGAGCAAAATACAACACAATATGAACCACGGCATTACAACGCCGATAATTATTTATTGATGGTTGAACACTTCTGAAAGACACGGTTGTCTAAAAAGGGAGGGTTTGAGGATACAACAGAAAGTGAATGAAAAGATGGAACTCTAGACTTTTCATTGCTCTGTGCGGTTTTGGCTGCCTTTTCATTTATAATCCACCAAGACACTCGACCACGGTAGTAGCGAGGTGGGTGTGAACAAAGTGCAGGAGCATCTAAGACGACGCATGTTTGTCGCGGATGCGAATTGCTGTATGTAGTGTGTAAAACAGTTTGCTATGGTGCACGCAGTCGTGCGTCGTAACCGAAAACTCGGTTATTAAAGACTGCTTACTTCATTGTGTTTTAACCTCAGTTGTAAAGGAATGTTTTAAGGATTCCATGGGATACCCTCGGTTTTGGCTGCTTTTCTATATATAATCCACCAAGATACCCGACCACGGTAGGAGAGGGGTGTGTACAAAGGGTAGGTAATGAGTGGGAGCGTATGAGTAACACTTAGTGGGAATTCCACGGCTTGCAGCCCGAATGGGGTTCAACGGCTTACCCACGCCTTCTCCGCTGGGTAGACACACGGTCAATCTCATGCATAATTATTTATTGAATGCTAAACACTTCTGGAAAGACACGGATGTCAAAAACGGGTTGGTGTGAGAATACAACAGTAAGTGAATGAAACGATGGAACTCTGGAAGAGCAAAATACAACACAATAGTGAACCTCTGGCATAACAAACGCTCGTGGCTCAGACGGCATGTGGACTCTTACCACAGGACGAAAGGGACTAACTGGGTGGTCGGTGAATTTTTGTGTCCGGGCAAATGGGCAGGGAGTGTGAATGCCTAGAGAGCGAGGGTAGACGCCGGCCGGTGAAAAAGTAGTGTTGGTGGGCAGGAAAACGTCTTCTGTGTTCCTCCAGGAGCACCTAAGAAGACGCATGTTTGTTGCGGATGCAAATAGCTGTATGTAGCGTAAAACAGTTTGCTATGGTGCATGCAGTCGCAAGGTCGTGAACCGAAAAGTCGGTTTTAAAGACTGCTTACTTCATTGTGCTTTAACCTCAGTTGTAAAGGATTGTTTTAAGGATCCCATGGGATATCCTCTCAAACCGTTTACACGCTGCATATGGCGATTCAGCGCGCCATAGGTGTCTCACTTGTCGGCGGCTTAGTGAATCCACGCCGCTTTCCATGGTTGTCTTGCCTTAGTGAATTATATATATATATATATAGATATATAAATGATGTCACACCTACAGTGTCATCGAGACTGCCTGAGGCCATAAATTTCCCAAAAGATTGTTTTACTTTTAACATGAAATAGACAGCCTGCTGCAGGGCTCCCGAGACCCAGCAAAAGTGTAGGCACAGCATAAAATATTGTTTGCATTACATTATCATCTTTGGTGGCCATTTTGGTGAAAGCATGTTCGCTTTACTAAAATGTACATTTTGTTAAAACATGATCATGTATGAATGTTTCAGATTATATATATATATATATATATATATATATATATATATATACATATTATGATTTTCAGAATATATAAGTCAGTGTTCTGAATATATATACCAAAGCCTGATTATATAAAGTCAGTGTGGGAAAACATAAAGTCACTCCTGAATATATAAAGTCAGCTGGGAATATATAAAGTCATTCCTGAATATATAAAGTCAAAACTTGAATATATAAAGTCACTCCCGAATATATAAAGTCACTCCCAAATACATAAAGTCAAAGCCTAATTATATAAAGTCAGGCGGAATATATAAAGTTATTCCTGAATATATAAAGTCAAAACTTGAATATATAAAGTCACTCCTGAAGCCTTGAGCCGTCACCATCGTGGTGGAGGGGTTTCGTGTCCCAATGATCCTAGGAGCTATGTTGTCCGGGCCTTTATGCCCCTGGTAGGGCCACCCAAGGCAAACTGGTCCGAGGTGAGGGATGAGACAAAGAACGGTTCCAAACCTCCAATGAAGAATAAAACTGTGACGACGTTTTCCCTTGCCCGAGCTGGGTCAACGGGACCCTCTGAGCCAGGCCTGGGGGTGGGGCTCATGGCGGCGCCTGGTGGCCGGGCCTGCACCCATGGGGCTGGCGGGCACAGCCAAGAGGTAACGTGGTCCTACTTCCCATGGGCTCACCACCATGAGAGGGGCCAAGGAGGTCGGGTGCAGTGTGAGTTGGGTGGTGGCCGAAGACGGGGACCTTGGCGGTCTGATCCTCGGCTACAGAAACTGGCTCTTGGGACGGGAATGTCACTCTCTGAAGGGGAAGGAGCCTGAGCTGAGTGTGCGAGGTTGAGAGGTTCCGCCAGATATAGTCGGATCTCGCCGACGCACAGCTTGGACTCTGGAACCAATCTCCTTGAGAGGGCTGGACTCTCTACCACTCTGGAGTTGCCCCCGGTGAGAGGCGCCGAGCAGGTGTGGGCATACTTATTGCCCCCGTCTTGTAGCCTGTGCTGGGGTTTACCCGTGGACAAGAGGGTGGCTTCCCTCCGCCGGGTGGTGGGGAAGGGTGCTGACTGTTGTTTGTGGGTATCGCCAACAGCAGTTTGGAGTATCCACCCTTTTGGAGTCTCTGGGGGTGCTAGAGGGCAACCTTCTGGGGATTCCTCGCTTTGCTGCGAGACTTCAATGCCCACGTGGCAATGACAGTGAGACCTGGAAGGTGTGATTGGGAGGAATGGCCCCCCCGATCTGAACCCGAGCGGTGTTTTGTTATTGGACTTCTGTGCTCGCCACAGATTGTCCATAACGAACACCATGTTCAAGCATAAGGGTGTTCATATGTGCACTTGGCACCAGGACACCCTAGGCCTCAGTTCGATGATTGACTTTGTGGTTGTGTCGTCGGACTTGCGGCCATATGTCTTGGACACTCGGGTGAAGAGAGGGGTGGAGCTCTCAACTGATCACTACCTGGTGGTGAGTTGGCTTCAATGGTGGGGGAAGATGCCGGTCAGACCTGGTAGGCCCAAACGTGTTGTGAGGGTCTGCTGGGAACGGCTGGCAGAGTCCCCTGTCAGAAGAAGCTTCAACTCCCACCTGCAGAACTCACCACGCCCGAGGGAGGTGGGGACATTGAGTCCAATGGGCCATGTTCAGTGCCTCTATTGTTGAGGCGGCTGACCGAGCTGTGGCCGTAAGGTGGTCGGGTGTTTGTCGCGGCGGAATCCCAAACCTGTGGTGGACCCCGGGTGGTGAGGATGCCGTCAAGCTGAAGAAGGAGTCCACAGGACCTTTTTGTCCTGTGGGTCTCTGGAGGCAGCTGATAAGTACCGCAGGCCAAGCGGAATGCAGCTTGTTGCTGAGGCAAAACTCGGCATGGGAGGAGTTTGGAGTGGCCATGGAGACGACTTTCGGATGGCTTCGAGGAGATTCTGGTCACCGTCCGCGCCTCAGGAAGGGAAGCAGTGCAGTGTCAACACTGTATATGGTGGGGATGGTGTGCTGCTGACCTTGACTTGGGACATTGTGGGTCGGTGGGGGGAGTACTGAGGTGGTCAAAACTCCTTGGTGGAGGGCCCGGGTGAATGAGATACGCCCGGAGTTCCTTTAGGCTCTGGATGTTGTAGGACTGTCTTGGTTGACACGTCTCTGCAACATATATGGACATCGGGGACAGTGCCTCTGGATCGGCAGACCGGGGTGGTGATCCCCCTCTTTAAAAAGGGGGACCGGAGGGTGTGTTCCAACTATAGAGGGGTCACACTCCTCAGCCTCCTGGAAAAGTCTATTCGGGGTTCTGGAGAGTAGGGTCCGTCCGGATAGTCGAACCTCGGATTCAGGAGCAACAGTGGTTTTCGTCGGTCGGGAACAGTGGACCAGCTCTACACCCTTGGCAGGATCCTGGGGTGCATGGGAGTTTGCCCAACCAGTCTACATGTGCTTTGTGGACTTGGGAAAAAGGGGTTGACCTGTCCCTCGGGAATCCTGTGGCGGTGCTCTGGAAGTATGGTCGGACCCCTGATAAGAGCTGTTCGTCCCTGTACAACCAGTGACAGAGCTTGGTCCGCATTGCCGCAATAAGTCGAGCCGCTTCCAGTGAGAGTTGGACTCCGCCAGGGCTGCCCTTTGTCACCGATTCTGTTCATAACTTTTATGGAAAGAATTTCTAGGCGCAGCCAGGGTGTTGAAGGGGTCCGGTTTCGTGGACTCAGGATTGGGTCACTGCTTTTGCAGATGATGATGTCCTGTTTGCTTCATCAGGCCATGATCTTCAGCTCTCTGAGCGGTTCGCAGCTGAGTGTGAAGCGCTGGGATGAGAATCAGCACCCCCAAACCGAGACCATGGTCCTCAGCCGAAAAGGGTGGAGTGCCCTCTCAGGGTTGGGGGAGATCCTGCCCCAAGTGGAGGAGTTTATGTATCTCGGGTCTTGTTCACGAGTGTGGGAAGAATGGATCGTGAGATTGACAGGCAGATCGGTACGGCATCCGCAGTGATGGGGGCTCTGCATCGGGCTGTCGTGGTGAAAAAAGAGCTGAGCCG
>NW_024380534.1:0-6038 GCF_016835505.1 Polypterus senegalus | reverse complement strand
TGCAAGTTTGTCTTTGTCCCCAGCCATTTGACCAGGCAGTGTATTTATTACAAAGGACAAAGACCCTCCATTTGCTTCTCATTGTATAATTTGTTTTAGAGAAAAATTGTTCACAGATCTTTCACTTTTATTTTTAAAACATACCATTTATTCCTTCAATAAAAATGTATGGAAGTGTATTGTATTTCTTTTTATTAAGTTATAAAAATTAACTGGCTCTGTGTCAATATGGGTGAATAAAATCACTGACATGAGATGAGGAGTCTGCACACAAACAGCGGTGTGTTATGTTAATTAAACTTGTAAGAATATCACTGCCCTCCGTCCATATGGTGTTCATCATAAACTGAACTAATTCATGCTGTTTAAATTATGCTCAGTTAGTGGAGAATATTTTATTTTACAGCTGTTAAATTCAGTTCAGTTTTATTATATTAATCGGTAAGTTGGTTTCTCACCGGGTTTTACAGAGACGCCTTTGAAATAAAATTAAAAACATCACTAAGAACAAACATATTACAAATATGAACTACAGCAACAAGCACTTACTGTAAAAAAAAAAGATCAAAGTCAGCACAATGCCATGCAACACTGTGTTCTTTTCTTTTTTTGAAAAGGACCATATATTTCTATAAAACTGGTTGGATACATTAGGTTTTGTAAACCTGATGACTTAAGACAAATGGCAATTTTATTAATAATAATTGATGTCTAAAGATATTTTTAAACAAACACAATTTGCACATAAGAGGGAATTTGCAACAATAGATCAAAAGGAAAGGAAACTTTATATGATTTATTACGGAGTGGGAAAATAAAAACTATATACTGTACTTTATATAACATATATATATTAGTACCTGCCAAATAATGCAAAGAGTACACAGTGTGTAGGTCGCCCTAATTGGGACTAATCAGTTGTGCACACCTAAGCTTCTTCTTATGGCGATCGAACATTGGTCATCAACGTTACGCCACAAAGGCTGCTTCGTTTATTTTGCAGGATATTCTCATTATGGTCTACTAATGTGGAACTAAAATGAATAAACCGTAATGTCAAATTGTGCTGCATGCACAGTTCAGATCAGGTCGTCAGTAAGTGATTTTTTTGTATTTAATGTTTTTCTATTAAGCGCATGCGTGTGTGTCACTACCTGGTTCCGTTGCCGCCCGACATCGAGAGGGGTCTGTCGCTACCCGATCTGCGTTGCTACCCGATTTATGCGCACATGCGACGCGATGCGCAGAGCTTTACTATTACGACCCTGTCCGATCTGCGTTTTTTTACTTTGCGACATGAGTCCCCATCCGATTTGTCTCGCGCACGCGCTCTCTGCTTAATTAAAATTCATTTCACAACACTGTCCGATTTGTTCTGCGCATGTCGAATGTTTTACGACACACGTCACTCGTCAGGTTTGATTTGTACTTGCGAGTCATTTTTGTGTTGTCCTTTAACTCCGTCTGTAAGTGGACTTGTTACTGGAAAAGATGGAAACTTTTGAATTTTAGAACGTCATGGAAGATGTGTCGCCTGAAAAATTTAACTCAGTCAAATGAAGAGGAGCGAAATGAAATGCAACGTGTGTCTGTGAACTTTATAATGGCCATCTACAGCTTTTGTAAGTACATCACTTTTAGTTAAACCACTTCGTAATCTCGTGGTTTTAATCGTAAAAATCACAGCATTTTCCGTGTTTGGGTTAATGGATTAATAGATGTATGTCATTTATTTCGTAACACCTATTAGCATTTGGTGATGTGTTTCTTTTAACATTTGTCCACATTTTTTATCTTAAAGAGTGAACGGCGTGCTAATAATTAAGCAAAACAATGTAATCGAGGTGTCGAATTAGGAATAGAATTAGGAGTGCAGGACTGACACTCGACCGGTGTAAAGTGTGCCCTCCAAAGCCATTTTTTATTATGTTGATATCAGATTACATCAATGCAATAGTTTTCCATAATAAAGTTAACAAATTATAATGATGAAGGCTAAATTACATACAAGAGTAGCAACAACTAAGTTATTACAAGAAAGCAGGATGCGGATAATAAATTGTTAATGGATTTCTTTAACCTTATTTAGTAGAAAAAAATTCCATGGTTGAAAACAGGCAATTTTAAAATTTATATCCAAAGCCATCAGAGAAGTGTGGTGTGCGTCTGATGTGGCACAGTGACAGGCTGGGCACCTGCTGTTGTCACGTGTTATAAGCTTATAGAAGTTCACATACATACATTTAACTGAATATAATGGAGGAGCCTTGCTCCTTAGAAATAACTTATTTCTTATTGCTGCAGTTAGAAGTACAATGCCCCTTTATTGTATTTTTTCTCTTGACCCTACAGGATGCCCGGTGGTAACCAGCCTTCCATGTGGCTGAACAGATGCCAGTGTACCCGAATTCTGAGACACAACTGGATGTCCTTTTCTTCTGCTTTTAAGATTTCCAGTTCAAGATGATGTGCAGTTCATGTTAGATTTGCTATTTCTACAGGTAAGACTACTGAGGCTTCCAGTTTCAAAAGTAATTTGTGCACAATTCCTGCAAAGCCTCCCCATATTTATTACTTGATCTGTAATATTTTGCTGCCTTGAATACTGTACTGTATGTCTGCTCACTCTGTCCAGTAACTAACACGACTTTTTAATTTTAGACAGAAAGCCTCAGAGTGTGAATCCTCACAAACACAGAGACTGAGGAGCATCAGTACCAGCAGTCACTAAACAGGGATGTTGTTCTGTTTTGTAAAATAACATTTATGTTCTTAAGTTACTGTGCTTTGTTGTTGGATTTTGAAAGAACCGAGACTTAATTTTAAATTAATACAAAACTAAGGTAGGAGTGAAAAACAAAGATGTTTTCATGTAAGTACTGACACCTGAGCACATCACATTAGAAGTTCAGATATACAGAGATTGTAACACAATGTCTACTGTATGCGTAATGTAAAAGGAAAAAAATGATGTTACATACAATGACAGTTAAGTTGGGGTTCTTTCAAAATCCAACAAAAAAACACAATTAAGAATAATATTATTAGTTAGACTTTACTCTAAGCAGACCTTTATCTATTGTGATGGTTTACTTTGGAAATAATTGATCTACAGGTGAACCAAGAAAGGAGGCAGAATAAGAAGTAAGAGTACACTTTATTAATGTTTGAACTCTGTGAGTGAATATCTACTGTGTTTATGTTTTTAACAGTTACAGTGAAGTAGAAGAGTCCGCTCGTGTTATGGGGCAGCAGTTAAAGAAGAAGGATGGAGAGATGTGTGCCATGTTGAAGTAGCGGCTGGCCCTCCTGACACTTCTAGAATCCTCCATCTCAATCTCTGGTCTGATCTGCTGTGCCTTTGCCAAGTGATCACGAGGTATTGGCCTTTTTGTCTCGGTCTCATTACACTGGCTGTCTGTCTCACTTAGAATTGATTTCAAGGTTCTATTAAATAATTAGAAGGCTTTGAGTATTTTAGACCCTGCCTGTTTTTTCGAGTGTCTTCTCCCAACATTTCTTTTCTCAAACGTTACTTTGCTTTTTATTCCAAGATCAACCATAAAAACCAGCAGCTTTCTGTACTTGTACAACAAAATCTGGAGTGCTTTGCCAATAGAGAAGTGCCAGGCTACAAATGTCAAGCATTTCAAAAAACTTCAACAAGCCCACTTTTCTAATTTGGCTTTTCTTAGTTACTTGCATTGGTTGTAATAGATTAGAAATGGTACTGTGTACACTTTGTAAGCTCTGCACTGGGCACTAACCTCTGCTGTTTTTCTCTGTTGTTGTTTTTTTCCAGTTTATTCCAATGGTGCCCCCCTGCGTCTCCACCGTCTGTTAATCAACTCCAACTGCGTGTGATAGAAGAAAAGTTCACAAGACGTCCTGAAATGGAATTGTGATTGGACTGAGACGGCCACAATCATGTATGCTGGGATGTGCAGAGGGGCTGTGTGGGCTTTGGCTTGGGACCCCCAGAGGTTTATTATCTCCAGTGTCCTTGAAGGCTGCAAGTTTGTCTTTGTCCCCAGCCATTTGACCAGGCAGTGTATTTATTACAAAGGACAAGGACCCCTCCATTTGCTTCTCATTTACTTTTATAATGCCTTCAGTTTTCTTTGTAACTGTATATTTTTGTGGAGCAATTTGAGCTGCACTTATAAGCAAAGGTGATATAAAAAATATTATTAGTGAACAAATGTTAAGGACAGATCAGGAAAATGTCAGTTTAAATAGAACAGAATTTTTATGGAATATTGCTGGATAACAACTCTTTGACTCTGAGTAGCATCTTGTTCATAAAGCTAAAATAGCATTTTTCCTTTTTGACAAATTTAGTGATTCACTTTTATTGTGTTCAAAACCTTGGCTAACATTTTTTTAAATACTAAGGTAAAAATCTGTAAATATATTTGTGTTCTCCTTCCCTAATAGTTTTTAACACCACCCCTTGTTGGCCATTTTCATTGTAGTTGTGTTCTAGTTAAATGCATTTCCCATTTATACATCTTTATGATTACTGAATTTTCTACTCATAATATATATACAGTATATATACATATAAATATGGGTGTGTATAATTTGTTTTTGAGAAACATTGTTCACAGATCTTTCACTTTTATTTTTAAATGTACCATTTATTCCTTCAATAAAATGTATGATAAGTGTATTGTATTTCCTTTTTAAGTTATAAAATGAACTGGCTCTGTGTCAATATGGGTGAATAAAATCACTGACATGAGACGAGGAGTCTGCACACAAACAGCGTGTTGTGTTAATTAAACTTGTAAGAAAGAATATCACTGCCCTCCGTCCACATGTTGTTCATCATAAACTGAACTACTTCATGCTGTTTAAATTCTGCTCAGTTAGTGGAGAATATTTTATTTTACAGCTGTTAAATTCAGTTCAGTTTTATTATATTAATAGGTAAGTTGGTTTCTCAGCGGGTTTTACAGAGACGCTTGAAATAACATAAAAACACATCACTCAGAACAAATGAATTACAAATATGAACTACAGCAACAAGCACTTACTGTAAAAAAAATAGATCAAATAGATTGATTCAAGTGATAACAGCTCACTTCCTTAATTTAAGTCTGTGGATAAAATTAAACTTCTCTGTAAGATTAATAGCCATTGGAATAAATGAGGATTTGAACCAGTGGCTTTATGCTCTTCATTTCTTCAGCATCTGACCTGACTGCAGAACTGAGAACAATTAAAGAATTTAACAAGTGGACAGTCACAGTTAATACTAAGGACAGGGACAGTCAGCACAATGCCATGCAACACAGTGTTAATTCTTTTCTTTTTTGAAAGAGGACCATATATTTCTATAAAACTGGTTGGATACATTAGGTTTTGTAAACTGATGCCTTAAGACAAATGGCAATTTTATTAATAATAATTGATGTCTAAAGATATTTTAAACAAACACAATTTGCACATAAGAGGAAATTGCAACAATAGATCAAAACGGAAAGGAAACTTTATATGATTTATTACGTGAGTGGTAAAATAAAACACTACATGGTTGCTTTGGGAGCCACGGGTCAAGGGCATGGAAGCCCTTCCCTGTAGGAGCCCGTGGTCACCGCCAGGAGGTGCCCCAATGCCTTGGGACTTGTTCCCACTCCTGCCACACCAGGAAGTGCTGGGGAAGATTATGAGGCGCCGGAGAGCAGCCGGGAGGACAGCGCACTTCCGCCACGCTGGGGCGGGCACAAGGTATGCCGGGAACACCAGGTGCTCATCCGGTCAGCTATAAAGGGCGCCTCCTTCATTCAGGGCTGGAGTCGGGTGGAAGGAGGCAGCAGTGGAGAGTGGAGGCGCCAAGAAAGGCATTGTGGCCAGGACTTTGGGTGATTTGGGGTTTGTGCACGGAACTGGGTCTTTGTGACCATTATTTGGGGTCTTTGTGACCATAAGTATTGAAATAGTCTCTGTAATAAACGTGTGGTGGTTGAAAAACAACATGTCTCGGGCCTGTCCGGTGCCGTGCGTCTCAGCAGGGGACGCAGGTGCTCCGCTGT
>NW_024380533.1:0-6032 GCF_016835505.1 Polypterus senegalus | reverse complement strand
GCTTTATATATAAATTCGCTAGCCACCATCCGTTACCGTGTGAGGGTGGTGGGGTCATCCAACTCCCGTTGTACCTGCCTATACTCGACCATCGTCCTCCAGTCTCATTCCTTCCTTGCCATACCGGGATTCACATCTCCCTGCTGATAACTTCACATCCTTTTTAACGTCACGGCTGCCGCGATTTTGTGACGTTCCATTTATTACGATTATGGATTTGTGTAGGTATTTAGACTTTACTTTAAATTGTTTGGTACGTTTCCTTTATCGAACAGCATAACCCATTAACATGTCTATTAGGTGATCACCATCGATCAAGAACTGTCACTTACCGGAGTGGTTTCCATGCCGGAGACGGCATCTACCTTTTCCATTCTCTTTATTTACATATTGCCGCGGCCTGCCGGTACTCTTGAGGAACATTGTCTTATGTATTCGGTGGCTGGTACAGGTTCAAGGTGTGGACTGGTATTAATTACAGGAGATCATTATTCTGCTACAGGGAGCGCTAAAAGGTGAAATGTATTGCTGCTGTGCATCACGCCAGGTTGATGGCTGCCG
Organism: Polypterus senegalus; assembly: GCF_016835505.1. Classification (NCBI taxonomy): domain Eukaryota; kingdom Metazoa; phylum Chordata; class Cladistia; order Polypteriformes; family Polypteridae; genus Polypterus; species Polypterus senegalus. The sequence continues at coordinate 5,471 of NW_024380533.1, read as the reverse complement.
TTGGTTATTTCGGTTGTCAACTTTCAAATTAACCGGCCAGCCGAAATATTTACACCTTTTGACGCGCTAATGCCTCTTAAACATCTTAGATTGACGTTTTCAGTGATGGACACTTTACGGTGTTTATGAATGTTTAAATTCTCAAAAGCTGGATGTAAAGTTGCTCGATGAAACAGGTTGTATGCCTGGCGGCTTGACAGATACCGAATATCTCTTCAACACAAGTCCTACAATGCTGTATAGTGAAACAAACCGCCAAACTCCAAACCCGATTATGACGGCAGATTTGAGATTCAGAAACAATTCTCAACGCCCGGGAGGACGGAGGAGGTACCTCCTCCAGACCCTGAGGCTGACCGCCCTAATGTTGGGGGCCATGGGTAAGGCTTGGAAGCCCAGCCCTGTAGGGACCATTGGCCACCGCTTCAGGCGCCCGTCCAGGTGCTGAGCAACCCTGGGCCAACGCTTGCAACACCAGGAAGTGCTGGGGGAAGACAGAGGACACCCGGAGACTTCCCGGGTGCGCAGCCGGCACTTCCGCACACTGGGGGCGTGTCTGCTGGTGCGGGAAGCGGCTGGAGCCAGTGGAGTTCCTATTTGAGGCGCCTCCTTCAGTCGAGAGCGAGTCGGGTGGAAGAGGCGGAGCTGGAAGAGGAGGACTGGAGGCCAGGAGGGAGAAGGCAGTTGGACTGTGAGGCCTGGACATTGGGGAGCGGTGCAAGAGGCACTGGTTGGTAAATATTTACTGTTTGCACTGTTTGTAAATATTGTAAATAAAAGGGTGTGTTAGGTGAACGCAAGATATCCGTCTGTCTGTGTCTAGGTTTCAAGTCCACTATATATATATATATATATATATATATTCAGTATCCCTCCTCCGATCGCTTGAGGGTTGCGTTCCAGACCCCCGATAGGTGAAAAATCCATGAAGTAGGAAACCATATGTTTCGTTTATTTTTATATATTTTAAGTCATATGAAACTTCCACCCATATTTGTTAACATTATTAGAGCCTCCAGACGCTGAAATAACACCCTTTAGTAAAATTTTTAAACTGTGCTCCATAACAAGACAGAGTTGGCAGTTTTTTTTCCAAAATTTAAAAAAGAATGAAAAATATCTTATCTTCAAAGGCCATCAGGGCAGAGAATGTCAAAAGGGCCTGAAATAAACTAAAAATCAATGTGTTTTTAAATATAAAAAGCACCCCCGAAAAAGGGGCACTTTGTAGGGGAAGCTCCTGCACTTTTGCAAACAGCCCCTCTTCACACCCCTCTTCAGGCGAGGGAAAAAAAGAGAAGCAAACAACACCGGGAAGCATATCTTTATATCATTGAGGAGTTTTATTAATATGTTACAAGCCGTTGGGTACATAACCATCCCCAATAGCCCCTTGTATGAAATCAACTGGGCAATCAAAAAGGAAGCAAAAAACCTAAATTAAAAGACCCCTTGTCTTTTAAAGTGGAACCAGGAAAATCCGGGGAAAATATTTAGAGGGCATTTTTAAAAAACAATGAGTGAAGCCAAAGTCGGCGATATAGCGAGGATTTTATATTTTAAATCAAAAAAAAGGAACCTTTTAATCAGGTATAGCATAAAGTCAATGAAACTTATGGGATATTAATCTGGTCAGTTAAGTAGCAGAGGGTTGTTAATCAGTTTCAGCTGCTGTGGTGTTAATAAATTAACAGATGCAATAGAGGGCAACAATAGATGACCCCAAAACAGGAATGGTTTAACAGGTGGAGGCCACTGACATTTTTCCCTCCTCATCTTTTCTGACTGTTTCTTCACTAGTTTTGCATTTGGCTACAGTCAGGTGTCACTACTGTGGCATGGGCGATACCTGGACCCTACAGAGGGTTGCACAGGTAGTCCAACTTCTCCAGGATGGCACATCAATACGTGTCATTGCCAGAAGGTTTGCTTGTCTCCCTGCACAGTCTCAAGGGCATGGAGGAGATTCTAGGGGAGACAAGCAGGTTACTCAGGGAGAGCTAGAGGAGGGGCCATAGAAGGTCCATAACCCATCAGCAGGACAGTGTATCTACTCCTTTGGGCAAGGAGGAACAGGATTAGCACTGCCAGAGCCTACAAAATGACCTCCAGCAGGCCACTGGTGTGAATGTCTCTGACCAAACAACCAGAAAGACTTCATGAGGGTGACCCAAGGGCCCCATATTCCTCCTAATGGGCCCTGAGCTCACTGCCAAGCACCATGCAGCTCGATTGGCATTCGCCATAGAATACCAGAATTAGCAGATGCACCGCTGGTGCCCTGTGCTTTACAGATGAGAGCGGGTTCACCCTGAGCACGTGACAGAAGTGAAAGGGTCTGGAGTACATGGAGAACATTATTATCTGTGCAGCATCATTCAGCATGAGCAGTTTGGTGGTGTAGGTTAATGGTTGTCTGGGGAGGCATATCCATGTAGGGTCACACAGACTGCTACAGGCTTGACAAAGGCACCTTGGCTGCCATTAGGTATCAGGATGAAATCCTTGGACCCATTGTCAGACCCTATGCTGGTACAGTGGCTCCTGGTGCACGACAATTCCTGGCCTCATGTGGTGAGAGTATGCAGGCAGTTCCTGGAGGATGAAGGAATTGATACCATTGACTGGGCCACCACACTTTCCTGACCTAAATCCAATAGAACACCTCTGGGACATTATGTTTTGGTCCATCCATGCCCCGGTTGCCTCAGACTGGGAGCTCAGTGATGCCCTGGTCCAGATCTGGGAGAGTCCCCCCAAAACCATCTGTCATCTCATTAGAAGCATGCACCGATGTTGTCAGGCATGTATACAAGAACACAGGGCTATACAAAATGCTTTAGTACAAATTTGAGTTGCTGCATTTAAATTTTGGCAAAATGGACTAGCCTGCCACATAATTTTTTCACTCTGATTTTTGGGGTGTCTTTGAATTCAGTGCTCTGTAGGTTGATCATTTTCATTTTTCCCTCAAGCGATTTGGGATCCTTTGCCCAACATTCCCCTCTTTTCAGTATAGATATCAGGATTTCTTTTAAATTTTAGATCTGATTTTTTCAAAATTTTCCCTTTAATTTTTTTAGGGTTTATATATATATATATATATATATATATATATATATATATATATATATATATATATATATACACTACAAAATATTCAGGGTGGAAAAGGTGTTAAAAAAAGAAAAAGAAAAGGGAAAAATTTTAAAATACCGAACATTATTGTCTTAAATTTTTTTGTCACTGTTATAGTGTTGCTGTACATATATATATATATATATAGCTGATTACCATTCCCCCCACTAAAAAGAAGGGAAAAATAAAATTAGTCGGGGTTTTTAAACAGTAAAAATTAACGTTTCAAAAGTAAAAAACATTGAGCATACTGGAGTGGTTTGCTAAACTACTTTTTTAAAGGGCGGTTCCCAAAAGGTAATAGTAAAAGAAACTAACTGCAGCAAAAATGTATATGGATCATCTTTTTTAGATCCTGTGAAAGCCACACGGGGCTGTGTATGAAATTACATTTTCTAGGGAAATCAAAATTCTGCCTGGGGAAATAATTTTAAAGCTTGCCAGTCTAAAAAAAGGGATCCCATGTTTGCAGTTTTTTTGGGATATAGCTCAGGAAGGAGGAAGGGAAAAAAAAATGTAATCTATAAGTTATTAAACAGTAAAACTTTAAACGTTTGAGAAGAAAAGATACATTGAGCACTACTGGAGGGGTTTTTGCTAAACTACATTTTAAAGACGGTATAAACAACAGGAAAAGTAGTATAAGTATTTACTAACAGCAGCTAAAATGTATATGGATCATCTGGGTATTTAGATCCCTTTTGAAAGCCTACGACAGCTTGGTATAGAAATGATATTTTCTATGTGAACGTCCAAATTTCTGCCTGTGGTAATAATATTAGTTTGCAGGTTCAGAAAAGGTTTCCCGTAGTTGTTCATCATCATGGTTTGGGGAAGGATACGGGAAAGCTGTCCCAGAGTTTTAAGTTGTCTGTTTCACAGTTAGGAACATATTGGGGAAATGGAAGACCACAGGCTCAGTTCAAGTTAAGGTTGATGGGCAGACCAAAAAAGATTTCAGATAGACAGAAGCAAACGAATAGTAGAAACAGTCGAGTAAACGCACAGACCAGCACCAAGACCTACAACATCATCTTGCAGCAGATGGAGTCACCGACGCTTCAACCATTGCCACTTTACACAAGGAGATGCGGGATGAAAGTGATGCAGATGAAGCCTTTTCCCCACAGCACAAACAGAGCCCGAGGTATGCTCAAGCAGATTTGGACAAGCCAGCTTCTTTTTGGAATAAGGTGCTGTGGACTGATGAAACTAAATTGAGTTATTTAGGCATAACAAGGGCGTTATGCATGGAGGAAAAGAACACAGCATTCCAAGAAAAACACCTGCTACCTACAGTAAAATATGGTGGTGGTTCCATCATGCTGTGGGTGTAGCCAGTGCAGGGACTGGGAATCTTGTCAAAGTTGAGAACGCATGGGTTCCACTCAGTATCAGCAGATTCTGGGGACCAATGTCCAGGAATCAGTGAAAAGCTGAAGCTGCGCGGGGGTGGATCTTTTAACAAGGACAACAACCGAAACACTGCTCAAAAACCACTAAGGCATTCATGCGAGGGGGAACAAGTACAACGTTCTGGGAAAGGCCATCTCAGTCCCCAGACCTGAATATAATTGAAAATCTGTGGTGTGAGTTAAAGAGAGCTGTCCATGCTCAGCGCCATCAAACCTGAATGAACTAGAATGTTTTGTAAAGAGCAATGGTCCAAAATACCTTCAGCCACAATCCAGACTCTCATTGGAACCTACAGGAAGCGTTTTGAGGGTGTAATTTTCAAAAGGCGGATCTACTAAATATTGATTTAATTTTTTTTTTTGTGTCCCAAATTTAGCATACCCGCCTGATTTGGTTTGAACAATTTTGCACACTTTCTGTAAATCCAATAAACTTCATTGCACTTCTCAAATATCACTGTGTGTGTCTACTATATTATATATTTAACTGAAATTTTTTATAACAACCAACGATTTATACAGGAAAATAATGACTATTAACAAGGTTGCCCAAACTTTTGCATCCCACTGTATATACATACATACATACAATATATATATATATATATAGATAGATAGATATAGATATATATATAGATAGATAGATAGATATAGATATATATATAGATATAGATATATAGATATATATTGTGAGCTGGAGGGCTGATCGCTTTTAAAAAGAGACAGCGCCTGGGAAAACCACAAACCCTGAAACACTGACTACACATTGCTCCTTATCCTGCACTATAACGCTGCAAAAGCCTCGCTGGTACTCCGCCGACTTATAAGCCTTACGCAGCCTGTCAGTTTTTGGGGAAATTTATTGTTTGTTTTATCTCTCTCTGCTCCTAAGGGGGGAACTGTTTAAAACTCTGACTT
>NW_024380532.1:0-6465 GCF_016835505.1 Polypterus senegalus | reverse complement strand
TAGGAAAGTGTGTGGGGCATAGTAACTTTAGCTCCAAGATCAGAGGTGCATGGTCAGAAATAACAATAGCATCGTATTTGCAAGATTTAATCATAGGCAAGAAGTTATTATCTATAAAGAAATAATCAACCCTTGAGTAGCAATGATGCACTGGTGAGTAGAAAGAATATGTTCTTAAGTTTGGGTTTAGAAACCTCCAGGGTCTGATAAGTTGTGATCAGTTATAAACTTTGTAATTATCTTTGCGGTGTTACATGTCGTTCCCCCTGTGGTACAAGTCCTATCTAAGAGTGGATTTAAACACAGTTAAAGTCCACAGCCATTATAATTTTTTGAGTGTTCAGATTGGGAATGGATGCAAATAAATTTTGTATAAATTCCTTATCATCAACATTAGGTGCATAAACATTTATCAAAGTCATTTTACAGTTAGATAAGTCTCCCATGACCATCACATATCTCCCTTCAGGATCCGATACTACTTCTACTACTTCGCGTTGAAATCGTAATTGAGGAACTCCAAGCACTTGATGAAAAGATTCAGAAACTCCTGTCCCGACGGAAATACCTGAGAAATCTGAAGGCCCGGCTGTTGGATAAACCGTCCTTGCCATCTGGAACCGGCGAAACATCAACCCCGCGTTGTGCCGACCTCACCCCGCGTCTCGTAGGAGCGACGCCGCTGCTGACCTCGGTGGATTTCAGCTATGCAGGCGGGGGTTCAAGGCCAGAGCACCTCCATCGGCACAGGCGAGCATTTTATCTCAGAACCGGTTTGACCCTCTCCGCGTCCCCATTTCGCCTTCAGCACCTGGTGATGTATTAGTGGTAGGTGATTCCATCGTTAGAAACCTTAATGTCGCATGCCCTAATGCAAAATCGTTTGTTTCTTGTTTTCCCGGTGCTCGTGTCCGAGATGTAATGAAACGCGCGCCAGCAGTCTACGAAACACAAGGAGAGGGCAGTTGGATCAATCGTCTTGCATGCCGGCGTAAGCGATATAAGGCACCGACAATCAGAAATCCTGAAGGCTGACTTCGCAGCTCTGATTAGAGACACGAAGGAGAGGACCCCATCGGCAAAGATCTTCGTTTCGGGTCCACTACCTCTCGTCAGACGATCCAACGAGTACTACAGTCGCCTGCTAGGGTTGAACAACTGGCTACAGGGTTTCTGCAAGAAGAAGGATGTCGGTTTCATCAACAATTGGAATCTCTTTTTGGAAAGGCCGCGTCTCTTCAAGCGTGATGGCCTGCATCCGAACAGTTTCGCCGGGTCCTCTCCAAAACATATCGAAGGTAATTCGTTTTTCTTGACTATCTATCTCTGCTCTTAACCCCTTCCGAAATAATACTGCTGTGCCAGGACATGATGAATGTTTAATAGAGTCTTCCGTTAAAGTTCACACCATTAATACTGTAATAAGCAATCTCAATGCTCGAGAAAACCTAGGAAATACGGCATAAACTCCAATAATCTAATTAAAATCACTATTTTAGAGGAACAATGTATTAAAACTATAAAACAGATCAGATTAAACAAAAATATACACAGAGCGCGCTAATAATAATAATTTAGTTCCTATTCCAAATAACAATAACGCACATAGTACTCATCTCTGCACCTCCAAACATTAAATATGGCACTATTAAATGTCAGAGCTTTAACTAACAAAACGTTTTTATCAACGATCTTATTAGTGATAAAAATAGATCTTATTGCACTAAATGAAACATGGCTGAATTCAGATGCGCGTCAGTTTTAATCGAATCTGCCCCGGATTACAGTTTTACTCATTCAAACCGCCAGGGAAAAAGGGGGCGGATTGGCTAACATTTACTCGAGCGATTAAAATGTAAAGATGTCAGTTTTGGTAAGTTCAAGTCCTTTGAGTATCTCGCCGTTGTTATTCATGGAGATTCTCAAGTTCTAATACTATCCGTGTATAGACCTCCTAAATATAACGTCGTTTTTGAGGAATTCTCTGACTTAATGTCAATTTTAATTACTAATTATGACACACTCCTAATAGTTGGCGACTTTAATTTTCATATAGATAATCAGTGTGATCTAAAAGTAAAAGAATTTATGAACCTCCTGGATTCTTTTGATTTGAGACAACTCATAAATCAGCCTACACATAAAGCAGGTCATACATTAGACTTAGTGATTACTAAAGGACTGAAAGTTGATATAAAACAGATCATTGATATTGGTCTATCAGACCATTTTCTTCTACTTTTAATATAGAAATAATGATAAAAACACTCATGAGAAGCATATTGTTAAAAACGCTTCTTTGATTCGCAGCAGCTTTAAAACTTACAAACATTTTAAGCAATCAGTCCGTTTATAGTGCCAGCTATAATAGCGAGGACAATGTAAATAGTAAGGTGGAAAGATTTAATTCTAAAGTGAGAGCTGCTGTTGACATAGTTGCACCTGAAAAGACAGTGAAAAAATCTTCTAGCATTGGTATACCATGGAAGACCCAAAGAGTGTCTGATTTAAAGAGAACATGCCGTAGAGCTGAGCGTCAATGGAGGAAGAGTAAACTTACTATCCACCACGAAATATTAAAAGTCAAAATAACAGAATACAATAACACTGTCCGTCTTGAGAGACGCTGCTATTTCTCTAATATTATAAATAACAATGCTAGTAATCCTAGAGTCTTATTTTCAACAATTGATCACCTACTAAACCCAGGTAGCTCAAAGGAATGCCTCCTAAGTGCTTCCAGTGAAACCTGTGAGGCTGTCGCTGTATTCTTCAATCAAAAATTAATGATATTAGAAATAACATAGTATATCTCCCCAACACTAAGGATCCCCTAAACCCCAACATCCTGTTATAAACAAATTAAACTCTTTCACTAGGATAGATTTACCTGATTTACAAAAATAATATCTCAATTAAAACCCTCCACCTCGCCCTTGACCCGATACCAACAAGGTTTTTCAAAGAAGTATCAGGCGCTAATTGATAATGTTCTTGACATAGTAAATTCGTCACTAGATACTGGGGTCTTCCCAGACTGTCTTAAGACTGCTGTAGTTAAACCCCTACTTAAGAAACATAATCTTGACCCTCGCTCTTGAAAATTTTAGACCCATCTCTAACTGCCCTTCTTAAGTAAAGTTCTAGAGAAGGCAGTCATTATGCAGTTAAATGACCACCTAAATAAACATGCTATTCTTGATAAATTTCAGTCAGGTTTTAGAACAAATCACAGCACAGAAACTGCACTCGTTAAAGTAGTAAATGACTTGCGGGTAAATGCAGACAGAGGCCATTTATCTGTTCTCATCCTCTTAGATCTGAGTGCTGCATTTGACACCATTGATCACAACATTCTTAGAAATCGCCTTAGTCAATGGGTGGGCCTCTCTGGCAGTGTCTTAAATTGGTTTGAATCCTACCTGACAGGGAGAAAATATTTTGTTAGTTGTGGGAATTACAACTCAAGACACATGATATCCAATATGGTGTTCCACAAGGCTCTATCCTGGGTCCGCTGTTATTCTCAATCTACATGCTTCCGTTAGGTCAGATTATCTCAGGGCACAACGTGAGCTACCACAGCTATGCTGATGACACACAGCTGTACTTATCAATAGCACCTGATGACCCGATTCTATTGATTCACTAACACAATGTCTGACTAGTATCTCAGAATGGATGAATAGTAATTTTCTCAAGTTAAATAAAGAGAAAACTGAAATTTTAGTGATCAGCAATAATGGATACAATGAGGCTATTAGAAATAAACTGGATACATTAGGATTAAAAGTCAAGACGGAGGTAAAAAGCTTAGGGGTGATTGTTGACTGTAATCTGAATTTTAAATCACATATTAATCAGATCATTAGGACAGCATTTTTTCACTTAAGAAACATAAGTAAAGTTAGACCTCTTTATCACTGAAAGATGCTGAGAAATTAGTTCACGCTTGTTTTCAGTCGACTAGATTACTGTAACGCACTCCTCTCAGGACTACCCAAAAAGATATAAATCGTTTGCAACTAGTGCAGAATGCAGCTGCTAGAATCCTAACTAGGAAAAGAAAATCAGAACACATTACTCCAGTTTTGATGTCACTACACTGGTTACCTGTGTCATTCAGAATTGACTTTAAAATTCTGCTTATGGTTTATAAAGCCTTAAATAATCTCCCCATCTTATATATCGGAATGTCTGACACCTTATATTCCAAATCGTAACCTCAGATCCTCAAATGAGTGTCTCCTTAGAATTCCAAGAACAAAACTTAAAAGAAGTGGTGAGGCGGCCTTCTGCTGTTATGCACCTAAAATCTGGAATAGCCTGCCAATAGGAATTCGCCAGGCTGATACAGTAGAGCACTTTAAAACACTGCTGAAAACACATTACTTTAACATGGCCTTTTATAACTTCATTTTAATCGTAATTTAACTTAATCCTGATACTCTGTATGTTCAATTCATCATAACAACTATTCATGGTGGCTCTAAAATCGTACTGACCCCTACTCTCTTTCTGTTTCTTTTTCCGTTTCTTTGTGGTGGTGGCCTGCCACCTCCACCTACTCAAAGCTTCATGATGCTCCAACAATGATGGACGGATTAAAAGGAAGAAGTCTACGTGACCATCATCATCATCAAGCCCTTCCGTGAGAACCCTAAATCCAAAGAGGACTGTTTCATTTATGTTAGGTAGAATGCCCAGAGGGGACTGGGCGGTATCATGGTCTGGAATCCCTACAGATTTTATTTTTCTCCAGCCGCCTGGAGTTTTTGTTTTTCTGTCCCCTGGCCATTGAACCTTACTCTTATTCGATGTTAATGTTGATTTATTTTTTATAATTATGTCTTTCATTTTTCTATTCTTTAATATGTAAAGCACTTTGAGCTACTGTTTGTATGAAAATGTGCTATATAAATAAATGTTGTTGTTGTTGTTTGCAACCTATTATTACATGCGTTGGCAGTTATAATTATAAAGATTAAAAAGATAGATTAGGTATAGATCTAGCCTGCTCTTTGTCTCTAACACTTCACCCTCCTCTCTTCCGTTTGCCTTCCCACGTGAGGCTAGGACCCACTTCACACAGTACTGGGGCCTCGCGTATAAACGGTGTGTAGGCACAGAAATGTTGCATAAGAACTTTTCCACGCTTCAAATCGCGATGTATGAAACCTACACTTGCGCAGAAAGCCACGACTTTCCATGGTACCTCATACCTTGTTGTACGCAGAAGTTCTCCACTCGGTTTTGCGGACTGACACGCACCTGCCAAAAGCAATGCTACTGTTCCTGTGTGGTTACACCTTATTTTCCTGACGCGCGCTTTATGAATACACTGAAACTAACGCGATATTGTTTATTAGTGTAATGCATCTGATTGTGATTAACTTGTAACAATATAATGGTCCAGGGAATAGCCATAGTATTCCAAATACCATAGCTGCTTCAGCGTTGTTACTCTCACTGCACCTTCTTCTTCTTCTTTTTCTTCTTTCAGCTGCTCCCATTAAGGGTTGCCACAGCGGATAATCTTTTTCAAATTACTCGCACTGCACCACCGAGGTATTTATATCACTGTTCTGAGTGTGAATCACAGCAGGCAGCTGATCGGAAAGAGAATTATCGGGTATACAGTATCAAGAACACACTGTCTCAGCCACGGAAAAGCGTTTCGAAGCCTTTCCTGTAATGGACCTACATGGTTCAGAAATGGTTTCATCCCAAGAACTTTAAACACACTTAATCAATTGCTCCTTGTAGAACTGATTGTACTTATAAGTTAAATCACGTCACTGTAAACTTGCACTACAGTTATAATATCGCACAACCTGAGCCACTTTATAAAGCGCGTATTTATATATGATGATGATGATATAATTTTAAGGTGAAATGCAGCAAAATATGTTTATTATATTATACAGATAAAACTTTAACTTCATTTAAATAATCTATATTCTTCACTGGGACTGTCGTGAAGGATAGAATAATTAAATATGTACTAGGAAGATATTTCAATGTACCTTAAACGTTTTGAAGAATCGGGGCTCTAAGCTTACAGATGGCTTAACGTCTATTACAGAGCTGATTGTGTGGCGATCGGTTACTTGGAGAAAGAAAAGCAAGGACTGCAGGGGTGGCTACGCCAATATATATTGAATAAAAAACAGAAAGAGAAAATAACAACTTGGCTAAAACGCAGTGATAAATTTCGCAAAAGTTAAATGCTTGTGTCATGAGCACGGGCCTATACAGTGTCCGAACGGACATGGCCATCCACTGTGCATAAGCTACCTTATTGACATTGGCGGTGAAGAGCCACCGATTCTTCCTCTGCCCAGGGCCACCACAAGCTTAGAGCGCCTGAGTACTGCTGCAAATTATTTCTGAAGGTCTCACACATTACTCTGAACCATGTTTTCGGCTTACTCATCATCGATGACTACTCACGATGTATTAGTC
>NW_024380531.1:0-6743 GCF_016835505.1 Polypterus senegalus | reverse complement strand
TATATAACAACCCGCTTGTCATTACTTTGTATAAATACCAAAACCATTCCATATTTGTGGAACATAGGACAAATAGTATTTAAAAAAATAAAATAAAATAATTATAGGTCTGAACACATGGAGTGATCACGATTTAAGGAAAACAAGGAAAGATAAACACTATATGCTGCCTTTCTAGGCTTAAATAACCAGCCAATGTCCTGTTTACACCCTGGGTTGGCTGCCCACTTACACAGCTGCATATTTCCAAAGTCCTTCCATTATTACCTAAACCACTCAGTCTTTGTCCTACTTATGCCAATTTAACCCAAGTCACAATTAATGTTGTGGCTCTGTGCTCAGCTGTCCACTGATTTGGTTGCCTTACGCCCAAAGTTTGGTTTCTTCTGGGGAAATCCCTGGGGCTGTTTTTTTTGGGTTAGCAATGTGCCCTGTAAGCCCTGAGCTCATCCTTCTGGAGCTCCATCTTGTGAACTCTCTGAAATTTTCAGCATCTGATTCCCTTTAAATGGGCAGAAAGTCTGTCCTTTCCTGTGTATGGCGTGTGCACATATAGCATAGATGTTTCTCTAGTTGATATTTCACAACTGGGGGGGGCAGTCTAATAAGTTACCTTTTGTTCACGACTTTCATTCTTCTAAATTTATTTCCCTCAAGTTATTACTCTTTAGGTACCTCTTGTGAAAAAGTCGAACTCTGCTCTCTACTGGTGTTTGCTCTGACATGTGTATGAACATTAAAACGCCAATCATGCAATCTCTTTTGTGGCAGCCCCTCTGTGCAGCAGTCCCAGTACTGATTGGATCCCCCTCTATAATATTTTTGAGGAGTGTCTTTCGATGTTGGTGACTATGGGCATTAAGTACATAAAATAATATGTCTATCTTTGTATTCAGTACATTAAATTAATTAACATATTTTTTCTTTCCTATTTTTTCTCCACAGATTTAGGGCAAAATCTAAATCTGAATTATGTGGTCATGGCAGTGGCATTCATTGTAGCAGTGACCATTTTTGCTGGTGCCCTGGTTTACAAGGTGAAAATGTCAAAGGTGGTCAGATATGAAAGCCTTCCTTCATTGAGTTTTTGAATAGCTTGACAATGGTGTCTCACTGGAGCAGATTTTTGAGGAGAAATAACCTCAGTTTCACTATAAATCAATGTTCTGTTTCTTTCATGTGGTGGTAATTGCATTGATATCAGGGTCAGGGTTAAAGACACATTTTTGAAATATCATTAAATTAGATTTTTCTTTTTAATGAATCTGGAAGAAATCAAACACAGGCACTAAATATCCATCCCACTTATTTCTTCATGTTTAATTTCATCTCAGTCTTTTGAGGGGGTTTCCTTAATGCCAAAGCTCTACTTTAACTATCATGTCTACAGATTGGGTGAGTTGGTGCACTGGTGCTTCTTGAGGCCATCATCTTGGGTTCAAACCCCTCAAGTGAAGTTCTGTTTTGAGTTTTCCTTTCCACATCTCAAAGATGTGCATGGTACAATTAAGCGTGGACATCTCATGTGCATTTGAGTGGAACCAGCGATGGACTGGCACACTGATCCAGAACTGATTCCTGCCTTTTGCCGGATACTGTTGGAGTAGGGTTTGCTCCACTGTGCCCTCAAACCCAGATAGATAGATAGATAGATAGATAGATAGATAGATAGATAGATAGATAGATAGATAGATAGATAGATAGATAGATAGATAGATAGATAGATCTTTATTAATCCCAAGGAGAAATTCACATACTTGGGCAGCAGCATATTGATAAAAACAATATTAAATTAAAGAGTGATAAAATGCAGGTAAAACAGACAATAACTTTGCATAATGTTAACGTTTACCCCCTGGGTGGAATTGAAGAGTTGCATAGTGTGGCGGAGGAATGATTTCCTCAGTCTGTCAATGGAGCAGGACAGTGACAGACTATGCTCCTCTGTCTTTTAGATGGTACTGTTCTATAGGCAGAGTTTCCCTTTGTACACTGTGTGGCAGCATCCCATCTGGTGAGCGCGATTACGGATGCATGCAGAGCAACATGGGAGTTGTGGTTCTAGGGGCCTGCCCTGTCAAGTTCTTTGGGGGTTACAAGAAGATGCTATAAGACAGTGATAATACAAAGGCTGCTACAGTCCTGCCTGACTCTGAAGTGCTTCCTGGATGCAATTAATTAAATACCAGATGTATTCCCAGGTCCACAGTTAAAAGAGAGCCCTTCACTCTGCTCAGAGACTCAGAATTGGGAGGAAAGACAGCACTCGCCGGGAGGACTGAAGAGGGATTAGAAAAGGAAAGAAGGATTGTTTTGTTGTGATTGGGGAAAAAAGACCTGTGGGAAGGTACTTTGTTCAATAAAAATACCTTCACTTGACAGTCTATCAAAACTTGACTTGATGTTAATATGGAAGAATTAAGTGGACAGGACTGGCAAACTTTGTTGGGCCCCTTCTCATCCAGATTGTTCTAATGTGTAAAGTTTCCTTTATGTAGCGTAGTGTTCCCTACATTACATTTTGAATACACATGGCACATTGCTGAATTTCTGAATAGAATAAGGAACTGCAGCACTGAAGTTGTCTCGCACTCTGCGTGTATCTACCATTTGTGGATTTTCTAGCCTGAGGAATAATTTAGCAGCTACCTACTTATCAGTTGACATCTGCTCCTCACTACAAGTTCACTGCCTCAAGGCGTCTTTTCTTCCATTTTGTTTAACTTGTTCCACCAGCTTTTGAATGAAAATTAGCTAAGCAGTCTTTCCCTGCCAATTTAAAATGTTTCTTAAGTGGTGTAGCATGGAGTCAGTTGTCCAGGTTATTATGGGAGTTTTTAGCGGGTTGTCATTTTTGACTGTAATGTATTAAAGAAGCAGTCATTATTTTGAAATTCTCTGACTGTGTGTGACTAAATATGTTCTCTCAGTCAGTCTGCCATATCAGGATATGTGTGGATATCCAATAGCAAAGAAGGACCTCCTTTACGTCCACCGTTGTTAGCTGCATTACAGACCAGAAATATTGTGATCATTTCATTGACTTTTGATTTTATGATGTACAGGTCAGGGGATGTGGCGCTTTCACTTTCTACACAGGGTTTGTTTTCAGAGAAAACACAATTTCTTTCTTTCAAGCAGGGCACCTATGCACATCTGCTGTGGACCTTCTACTTTTTGGTTTCACGCCACAGCATTTCTAGACTAATTGCAGACTCGTTTTCAATTCTGAAAAATAATTTTCTGTATCTGCAGTGGACTGCCGCCGTGTCCAAGATTTGTTCCTGCCTTGCATTCTATGCTAGATGAGTTAGGCTCCGGCAGACCCCCATGACCCTGTTCAGGGCTAAGTTGCCACACCCACCACACAGCGGGATCCCGGTTGGCAACCCCCACCAGGCAGAAGCGAGGTCCAGTCCACCCAACAGAAATAACCGCAGCCAGGTGTTACGTGGGCAACCCCTTGGCCTGGTTCAGCTACTCGGGTCCCCAACAATGAGGATCCTATGAGCTTCAGGACTAAGTGTGTTAGAAACGAGGGACTTGACTGACTGACTGACCAAATTTTCTGCATGAAATTAAAAAATTTTTAATATTTCCAATTTTGTCCATCATATTTACAACATGCGCTGCTGCCTTGCAGTAAGGAGACCTGAGTTCTCTTCCCGTGTCCTCCCTGCATGGAGTTTGCATGTTCTCCCCGTGTCTGTGTGGTGGTAAGAAATCACGTAGGAGAAGTAACTTAGCTTTATTTAATGTCGCATAGCTGCATATCAAGCGAAGAAAGACAATGGCAAGAACTCAGTCCGGGACTGGGGTGTCTGTTGATGTCGTTGGTGCCTGGGAAGGCATTTTCAGGAACAGATGCGATATCTCCCAAATGTCTGTAGGCTTCAGAAGTGTGCCAGGCAATGTTCCAAAGCTTTATCCTCTTTCTTCATGTGCAGGGCCCCCCTTAGGTGAACATGCAGTTCCAAACAAGGCAATGGTGCTTAAATGAGGATAGAAATCCATGCTGACTTAACAGATAGAAATAGCAAACAGCATCTCATAGTCTGACTGGACGCATTTCCAGCTGTTCCTATCTGTTTTTGGCTTACTGCTTGCCTAGCAGTTTTAAGTGGTGAACCCCTGTGCTCAAATAAAAAAAAAGCAGATTTATAAGATAGATTTGCACGGAGCACAGTGACATATCAATCTTATGCTTACAGAGTCACAGCATTTTCAGATTTCTTACACCAGACGGCAATGGTACTTTAATTCTTTTCTGGTCTATACAAGTTAACCTTTGTATTTGTGGCGTGTCCACATTCTGTTTCAATTTGCTCCTTTTTGTTAAATCTGGTACAGTTCATTTTTTGTATTTGTATTATTGTATTTATTGTTTTGTGCTCTCCATAATATTTGGGATAAAGACCCATTAAAATGACAAATCAAACAATTCAGACATTATGATTAAAGTGCACCTTGCAGACTTTCATTTATGTGGATTTGCAGTAATTTTGGTCACACAGCCCTTTTTCTATACAGCTAACCCAATTTTCAGGCAAAATAATGTTTGGACAAAGTAATGGCAGGTCTGTTGTTCTGGTCCATTTCTCAGCTAGCTTGAATGTTTTTTGTGTAAATAACACCCAGTAGACATTTTGATATTTCAGAATATTTAATCAAATATTCAGACAGTACACTGATAATTTAAAACATCTCTTGAGATTACGCTGAGGACATGACAGTAAATGCCAACATCTGAGTTAGAAGAGAGGGGAAGGACACTTAGAAGACAACATCATTCAAACACATAAATCAAAATCAAAGAAAAGGAGTTTAACAGCCTGCTTTACTTCTGTTTCCAATACCCTCTGAACACAGTGGGATCAGAGAGCTTACGTTTCTTCAGTGTGTCTAATCTAACATAGCAAATATAACATTATGAGACCCATGTAATCAAATTTGAAGGCACAGTGGAGCAAAACCTATGCCAACAGTGTCAGGCACAAGGCAGGAATCAACCCTGGACCAGGGTGCAAGTACACTCAGATTCACATGAGGTGCCCATGTCGATGGCTAATTGACCCCCCCTGCACATCTTTGGAATGTGGGAGGAAAACTCAAAACAGAACTTCACTTGAGGATTTGAACCCAAGATGATGGCTCCAGGAAGCACCAGTGCAGCACCTCACCCAATCCATGGTAGTTAAAGCAGAGCTTTGGCATTGAGAAAATCCCCAAAAAAGACTGAGCTGAAATTAAACATGAAGAAATAAGTGGGATGGATATTTACTGTCTGTGTTTGATTTCTTCCTGACTGATTAAAGAGAAAAATCAAATTTAATGATAATTTAAAAATGTGTTGTGGACGCTTGGGGTCGCTGTTGCCCCATTGAACCCGTCAAACAGATGTTCCAGACACACGTTTAAAAGCACCAAGAAGATTTTATTAATACTTCTTCAATAAAGTGCCCAAAGCACTGCACTTCCACAATTTCTTAACAATAATAAATACAATAATAAACAATAATCCAATCCTCCACTCCCAGCAGCGCCGTTACACTCCCACCCAACTCCGGCTCGGTCTGCTGGGGTTTCCATAGTCCTTTTATACTTTGTGGCGCAGAAGTATTTCTTCTCCCGGGTCACTATCACATCTTCCTTTATTAATGCGTCTCGGAAGTGCTCAGGGCTTCCATCCTAGTGACCCTGAAGTACTTCCGGGTTGACGCCCTCATAATATCCCCTGAATCTTGGTGAGCTCCCGTGGTTGCACCCATGGTACCCAACAGGGCTGAGGATACTGGACTCCATGTCCCATGCTGCCCTGCAGGAATCCGAGCCATTTTCATCCAGGGAGCTGCCATCTAGTGTTTCGGGGATGTAGTGTCTTGAAAAGGCTGTTTTTCTTGGTTGAGGGACATCTCAGCCATCACAGTGTCATTAAACCTGATCCTGATTTTAATGCAATTATCACCACATCCATTTATGGTGAAGCTGAGGGCGCCTTTTGACTCTTATTTCTCCTCCGAAATCTGCTCCAGTGGGACACCATTGTCAAAATATTCAAAAACCTGATGAAGGAAGGCTTTCATATCTGACCACCTTTTATATTTTCACCTTGTAAACCAGGGCACCAGCAAAACTAGCCTCTGCTACAATAAATGCCCTGCTATTACCACCATATTCACATTCAGATTCTGCCCTAAATCTGTAAAGAAAAATAGGAAAGAAAAAGCTATTTATTAATATAATGTACTGAATAAAAAGATAGACTTATTATTATCCCTACAAATTTAATTTTTTCTCCAGCCGTCTGGAGTTTTTTGTTTTCTGTCCCCCTGGCCATTGAACCTTACTCTTATTCGATGTTGATGTTGATTTATTTTGTTTTATAATTGTCTTTCATTTTCTATTCTTTAATATGTAAAGCACTTTGAGCTACTGCTTGTATGAAAATGTGCTATATAAATAAATGTTGTTGTTGTCGTTGTTGTTTTATGTAGTTAATGTCCATAGTCACAGCGTCCCAAGACAATTCACAAAAATATTGTAGCGGGGTCCAATTAGGACTGGGACTGCTGAACAGAGGGCTGCTATAAAGATGACTGAATGATTGATGTAATTTTTAGTGTTCATGTGCATGTCAGGGCAAACAACACTAGAGGCAGTGTTGCCTTTTCACAGAGGTAGCTAAGGTAATAACTAAGAGAAATAAATTTAGAGAATGAAAATGGAGAACAAAAGGTAACTAT
>NW_024380530.1:0-37177 GCF_016835505.1 Polypterus senegalus | reverse complement strand
CCCCAAATTACAGGTCCCTAAACTTCACACTGTACTGCCCAATATTTCCATGTAGAAGTAGACACCCCTGGCTAGAACCCTTTTTCTTTTTTCAAGCACTTGCCCTAAACCCTTCACATCCCTTGTATCTTCATTTCATCCACAAAAGTTGCTCAGTCCGGCCCATCTCACATGTTCACAGAGTATTTTCTATCTCGGAAGTTCAGTACCCATGTTTCTTTCCCAAAACTGGACGTCCATTGGGTGAAATCAGACCAGGGGTGGAACAAATGTCTTAATAGAAACAGATTGGTTACATGTTGTTCGGTATTTTGATACTTCAGACCATTTGTAACTAAAGTTGTGCTTCAAACTGATTTTTAGTACATCGTGATTGTGCGCCTTCCTTTCCCTGCTTTTTCATTTCAAACCACACTTTGAATCCCTCTTAGCCATAATTCAAACCATCAAAGCTAGCTATCGAAATGTCAAGCTATACATTAAAACAGGAAAGGAAATGAATGAATGAATTAGCGTTTAAATTTTGGGCTAAACAGGCTGATATAATAAAAAACCAATCTCTTTATTCCAACAGAGAAATGATGAGGCCCCCTGATAATCAAATTATTTCTTTACAGAGTGCACCCAAACGGACACTGAAAAAGAAAAAATGGTCCAAAGAAGGCCCCTCTGAGGGGAGTCTGGACTCATAAGCAAACTATCAAACCTTTCCTCCAAAGGCTTCCTTCCCAGGTATGGAAAAACGCTCATGGCCTCGACCATGCTGGAAGAGACGCCATGGTTCGAGATGTTGAAAACATTGGGAAGCTGTAGGTTTTCTACATATGCAGAGCAGTTCTGCAGACGCTGGTCATTATGTCAAAAGTTTAATGGGAAAAGGCACCCAGGTAAGTCCCCCAGCATTCTAATCCAATGGGTCCGTTTGAACACCCAAACGGTTTTCCCATTGAACTAACCCCGCCTAAAGGTTACCAATTCCTTGTGATTGTCGATTGTTCTCCGGGGGTAGAGGGCTTTCCTTCAAAAACAACGATCCCAAAACAGTAGCTAAAGCATTAATTAAAGAGATTTTTCCAAGATGGGGTATCCCGTAAAGTTGCAAACAGATAATGGCACTCACTTTGTGAATTCCATTATAAATGAATTAACTACCTGGCTCCAAATCAATGTACATCATTACTGTAAATACCATCCACAGAGCGGGGGTATCGTAGAACGATGCAATGGCACCCTAAAAGCTAAGCTTGCAAAAATTTGTGAATAAACCAATTTATCCTAGCCAGACGCTCTACCCCTGGCTTTAATGGGATTGAGAGGACGGACACACCGACAATTGGGACTATCACCGTTTGAAATTCTGACCGGACGTCCAATGCCCGTTGGCATGGTTGTAGGTAATGTGAATTTGCATACTGTGGACAATGATCTTCTCTCCAGTCTTGCAGGTCTCCGAGCCTCATTGAAGGAAGTCCACCAGCAGGTTAATCAGGCCTGGAGGACCAGTCCACCTTCTAAGAATTCACCAATTCCCTTGGGTACCTGAATCCTGGTTCGAGACACTCGAAGGAAACACTGGCATCAGCCTAGGTGGAGAGGACCATTCCAAGTTCTTCTATCCACACCTCACGCCGTGAAGGTTGAAGGACTGCCTGCCTGGATCCACGCATCACATTGCAAAAGATGGCTCTCTTAAAACTACTCTTTTTTGTCTGCTGCCCGCGACACTCTCAAGCCAACGAGCAACGGGTGGTGATCGCCTTGTTTATCAGTTAAAATTGGAGCAGAACAGGAAATACCCGAATATCACAGTCACGCAGGGACTCACCACTTCAGTGCAAATTGATTTCTGCTCAATTGTTGACTGTGGAGTCGGACGACAAGAACAATGGGTCTGGTCAGACAAATATGTTTGTGTTTCAGGTCCCGCCACCTACGAGGACTGATGCAATTGATGGGGCCTTGTCTTTGTAAAGACAGGACCAGATGACTGGGGATATTTCCCTTTTAAAAGCCAGCAATACGGCTTAAAGGCTCGATTTTCTATAATTAAGGGGCATGCCACTAATGGCTGTGGTGAGAATCAATGTAATCCTCTGATTGTTACACTTTAGAACCCTACTGTTCATGACGCTGGTACTTATGTCCTTGGGGCTTATGTCTCAGGAACTGACCCCTTGGGAAAATTTTATATTAGGGTACAGGACCCCCTTCCTTCCCCCTCCAGTGTTTCCCTCGATTACTCCACCCCTGTCACTACTCCTTCGTCTGACGAAATGGCCCCTATAGTTCGTATGTTGAACCTAACCACCTTAACAAGCACCTTTTCAGTAGAAACTGGTTATGGAGAACCAGAATAGATGGTTGCAGTGGGTAATCTATTCAGCAAAACAGGTTAACCGTTCTCATTGCTACGCTTCCGCAGCTACACGCTCTCATTTTGCTACAGTCCCTTTCCCACTAACCAACATTTCTGATCCTGCAGGGTTATCTTGCCTTCTCTACTTATTTACTACCCCCCAAAACTCCCACTAATTCTAATTGTGTTACTCTATCTCTTCTCTTTCCCCCCACCTGTCATATGACCACCCCCATGTTTCAGTCCCACGAAGGCAATTACACATGTTTTAAATCAAATGGAACTGCTTGGGTAGGAGAATTACCTTCTTCCTTCTGCTCCCAAACCTTCCATGTCAACTCCTCCTCTTTTAATTCCACTCTTTCACTATTCCTACTTTCCCAAACTACCCCTAGATCTGATATTTGGTGGATGTGCTGTAGGTCAAAACTATTCGATATCTTGCCTCTCGGTTGGTCTGGCACTTGTGCCCCTGTACAGCTAGTTATGCCCTTCCGATTACTGTCCTTACCCTCTTCACTTTCTCCATATTACTCCTCTCATTCCCCGCCCTCCCACTTTCCCACCGAACCCGTTCCCTCCCAGTCTCCTTTTCCAATTTTTCCCTGCACAGCCCAGGAGTATATATTGATTCCATAGGAGTTCCCAGAGGAGTCCCTGGCAAATTTAAAGCAAGGGATCAGGTGGCTGCTGGGTTTTAATCCATAATACCCCAGGTCACTATTAATAAGAATGTGGACTGGATTAATTATTTATATTATAACCAACAGCGATTCCTCAACTTCACTAAAGAAGCTGTGGAAGGTATTCATGAGCAATTAGAGCGTACCTCCCTAATGACTTGGCAAAATCGCTTGGCCTTAGATATTTTACTTGCTAAGAAAGGTGGAGTGTGTGCTATGTTTGGTGACGCCTGTTGTACATATATCCCTAATAATACTGCACCTGATGGGTCTATTACCTGTGCACTAGCCGGCCTTACAGCCCTTTCTAATGAACTTGCCACTAACTCTGACATCTCTAACCCTTGGGATCAGTGGTTTATGTCCACCTTTGGATCCTGGGGTCAATGGCTAAAGTCAGTGTTTATTTCTTTGGCAGTAGCATTAATCATCCTTCTCCTTGTTGGATGTTGCATCATTCCTCTTATTCGCTATATTGTATCTAAGTACTTCACTGCCTCCATGGCCAAGGCCTATATGTTACACGAGGAACGTATACTTCAAATTGCTTCTTCAGTTTCCTCATCCCCTTCCCCCTCTCCTCCTCCTTCCCCACTTCTTACCTCCGCCGTCTAAATTCCCTCATCCCTTATCACACCCCAGATTGTCCAAAAGGGGGGAATTTGGAAAAATACAAGACAGCTTGGTCAATCTGGTGTACGTGTCAAGGGCCATGCAGACCCTGCTTGCCCATGGTGTACATGACAAGGGTCATGCAGACCCTGCGTGCCCAAAGTGTACATGATAAGTGCTACTTCTTGTTTTCTAGGTTTCTACACAAAAAACCACAAGGGTGGACTCATCAAAAACTAAAGGACCAACAGATGTACTCAACCCTTGGGTTTGGTAATGCTGATTCAGGCTAATATTTTGAAATACTTGTGTAACTAAAGTTATAAGACAAAATCCCTATAAAAAATCTGGAACACCGACCCCTCGGGCAGATGAAGGGCAGGTGTCCTAGGACTGTGCTTTTCTGTCATTTAACCTTTGCCTGGTGTGCATGAATAATGATTTTTACTAACTTTAATTCTACCTCTCTGTCTTCAGTCACAAGAAATGACACCATAGAAAAAAGTGTCCACAAGTTCAGGATTTGTTCTTTTTGAGTCTGATTGAATTCCAGAATTGTGTTAACTCCTTGCTGGGTTGTAGCCTTGAATGTTTTTGTGTTTGACTGATCCTATTAGTTCAAGCTGAACAATATAGTGCTCAAAGTATAATTAAAAGCCAACAAAGTTAATCACCAATCCTTTGGTTTTCCCCATTGATATCTGCTGCACTTACACTCTCAATCAAACCTAATGCAAAATCCCAAAAGAACCCAATTTTTTTTTTATATTACAGTAGACAGAAGCAGCTTGTGGCATAGCCCAGGTAAGTAATGTTAAGTTGGATTATTTTTTTAAGCATAAAATCACTGATTTCTAGAAAAATGTCTATCTAAAGACTTTGCAGGATAGCCCATGGCTGGGTAATTTGTCTATGAATTATTAAGCACTTGTACACCCATTTATAATGTTGTGTCTCTCTAGGAAGCCCAATATAAAGTACACTTTTTGATCATGATTCCTGCTGTGACCACTCTGTGGCTTCACACTTAGCACCTCCACTTCCAGATTGTCTGCTAGGTGCAGGTTAGTCAGAATGAAGATGAAATTGAGTACATACAGATAGGCGGATAATTAAGTGAATTGCTAAGTAATCTGTTGTGTCCTAGGCAGAACAAGAATGAGACAGTCAAACCTGGAAAATAAATAAATCA
The DNA here is from genome assembly GCF_016835505.1 of Polypterus senegalus. NCBI lineage: Eukaryota > Metazoa > Chordata > Cladistia > Polypteriformes > Polypteridae > Polypterus > Polypterus senegalus. The sequence goes on along the minus strand of NW_024380530.1, from coordinate 32,334 downwards.
TAATATTTATCAAATCAAGTCAAGTGGCTTTATTGCCATAGCATCCATACATACAGTGGCAGGAAATAACACTCAAAGACTGTAGTGCAAAATATACATAAACACAGAACAAGTGCAAAACAGGTAAAGAACTATACAATACTATAAATAAATAAATAACACTTAAGTGAATAGATAGTAACAATTTGAAACAGACATTAATAAATAATGAATAACAGTAAAACTAATAATAAAAAACAACAGTATTGACAAGTATGACAAACCTACTGCATATAAATAGGTTATTTGGTGCAGGTCAGAAGGCAAGGGGGCAGCACAGATTTCAGAGTTCAGACAGTCAAGGGGTAGAAGTTGTTGTAGAACCTGGCAGAACTGGTTCAGCTGCTATGGTACCTTTGGTCAGATGGAACTGCAAAAAAAAAGATTGTGACATGGGTGTGAACGGTATATCCCAATGCTATAAGCTTTGCCGATGCATAACTTTATTTATGAAGATGTCTTTAATGGAAGGCAAAGAGGTTCCAATGATCTTTTTAGCATTTGTAGGACCTTTCAGTCAGAGACACTGCATTTCTCAAACCAGACTGTGATGCAGCTGGTCAGAACACTCTTGATGGTGTCCCATAGAATGTGGTGAGAGTATGCGGAACTAGCACCAGTAGTGAATGGCACAAGATTAACGTTTAAAATCAGCTCTTAGTATCTCATGTCATGTCGCTTTAATGTGGCCTATGGCCTGAGATTATAGGGCCACATTATTAATGGCTGCCTGCTAATCCTCTGTGCTCATTGTATTTATCTTCACATGTGAATAGTAAGGAGTGGTGCTAAAGCAGACATTTGTCATTTTCTGAAGCGGGAGATTGGGAAGTGGGTAGATGCATATCAAAGACATATTTCCTTTGATGATACTTCATCTTCCAATTTCTTTATATTATTTTTTTTCAATCCAACATTTTTGAAGTTAGGCTTCCACAATTTATGAATATTTACAGAGAATGGATTATGCTATTCAAGAAACAAGAACAGGTGACAAGATCACTTCTGAATTTTTAATATCATAACCAAATGGCAGACTTGCTTCTCTTTAATCCAGTTACCAATGTGAGGAGTGCGGTCATCTCACAATAAAATGACATCGAGGCTGATGATTACTGAAACTGAATCCAGCTACATGGAGGTATATTCTAGAGCTGACCTTTACGGAACAGGGATGCATTTTAAAATCTAGGTGACTGCATAAATCCAGTCCCAAGGAAACACTGTATAAAGTATTATTTTGGATAGTGTTGAGTGAAGCAACCAACACTGATTTATTTTTACAACAAATTGTTGTCTCATGGGAAGAGACTGGTTTGATGTATATTTTCCCAGAGAGTTACTGCAAATTTTATCTTACTGCAATGAGTGGTTATGCAGAAAATTTAGGGGATAATTAAACTGCAAGAATATGCTTTTAACAGTAAGTCTTTCACGCGGTGTCACATACCCTCACATATTATTCAGGTCAGCAGTGCATTATAACAAGTCACATGTATGTTGTAATGAGCAATATTACTCATTCTACTTCGCATTATGAGCACCTCTAATGTAAAGTGAGATTAAGAGTGCTAATGAATGTTAATCTAGTAAAGGTGGGCTTTCAAAGCACATCATAGAAATGATAAGCAAGATAGCCTTCAGGAAGTGTTTCAAATTGTATAACACTAAATCTATTAATTATTCAAAAAAGCTCACACACTATCAGTTGAGATCACTAATGTTCAAACCTTTTACAATATATACAAATAAATTCACATTCTAGCCTATGCAACTACTAACAAAAATGCTTAATATTTCAGTATGGTAAAAGAACATATTCACAATCAAATTACAGCCATATGTCTCAGGATACACTCTGTGAACATTCACTAATGAAATATTTACCATCAACTCTCAATTGCTATGGAGAAGCAAGAACAAACAATGGGCAGCATGATGTGCAGTGGTTAGTGTTGCATCCTTACAGTTACAACAATTTCTAAATGAATCATCATTTTGCTGGCTTTGTTTATTTCCGCGTGCCACATCCTAAAAACATACTATGGTGGTGCGGGTTGGTCCCATGCTACCGGATCCCACCGGGTGCTTCTTGAACCCACCACTACTGATCGAACGCTAATCTGGGGTGACCATCAGCCACCGAGTGCCATTCACACCATTCGCTCTGAGGGACTTAATCCTGGCTGCCTACCTTTTCCACCTTTCATCCACTCATGTGCACCAGATCTCTCCCTCATGCATACCTTTTCTCACTATCCATCTATTAACCTCCTTTCTTTCTCTCTCTGTCTTTTCCCCTGATAGTCCTTTTCCTTTTTCTCCCTTTCTTTTGTTGGCTTGTTCTTATAAGGTTCCGCGGACACAATGTCTCAATCACTCACCGCAGGAAGCCAATGAAGCAATTGAGAAAGACAGCACCTTCATGTGCAGGTACATCTCACCCTAATTACTCCACCAACTCCCTACAGTTGGGTGATCATGCATACCCATGGAATATGAGCTGGCCCTATTTATTTATTTTTAACAACAGCTCTTTTTTCTGAGTTGTGGACCCACTATGCCACATGTATAGTTGTTAAGTTAATTTTGACTCTAAATTAGTTCATGAAATGGTGTGCCTGTGTCAAACTGCCATGGATTACTCTTGTTACACATTAATTCACCCTGGTTCAGTGATAACCACGTCGAGACAGCCATTTTCTTCCTAGGTGTCACAGCTCTACCTGTCATTTATCACACAGAGACAATGCAGATCCTCTGCACATTTACTACTGGTATTTTTTCCACCATCTATATTAGTCATTATGCTAATTTGCCCACCACACTAGTTATAAGCAGATATGTCAGTCTAAGGCCAAAAGCCTCCTATGCCTTTGTGTTCTATGCATTTAAATTGATTTTCAGAGTTTGTTCTAAAAACAGTGATTGAAAACTTGTTCCAGTTTATTATCTGTCAATCCATTCATTTCTGAAAATCAAACATTCTTTTCTACTTCTGGAGGTTTGAGCTGATCCTAGCAACAAAGTTGACAAAGCAGAAGCCAAACAAGGACTGCATGGCAATATATTTTCAAAGTTGCATAGGTAAAGTTCAGGATTACCAGTCATTACTCAATTCATTTGGGATTGGTGATATACCTGTAAGTGAAGTAGCAGGAAAAACCGCAACTGACAGTCACATACACTGATACTGAATGCTGCACTTATTTTCTACTACAAAGGAAACTCAAACAAAATCAATTTTTTTTATTTTAGGTTCTGACAAATAGTATTTTGACTTCCTCCAGGTATTCTAACTTTAACCTGTCCTCCGATAACGTCTAGTTAGGTCCACAAAACAAAATTATTCTTCTTTCATCCCTCCATTTTGCTCTTTCTTTACAATCCAATGCAGGTGCTACTTACAGAACTGTGAATTCATTCAGGACATAAAAATCTTTCTCTTCTTCTTTGTCATTTTGTCACCTCTCACTAAACATACCACATTCAATTCTTGTAATTTCTTGCTGTTTCTAATACATAGTGATCAATAAAACTGCAACCGCTTCACATATTTTCATCCTATTTCTTTAACATGCGAGACTTACTTGCTTTACTGTGTATGCATTTCCTCCATATATAGCATTATTTTAATTTCTCAATCCTTTCACACCTGTTTGCTATTACTATTGCGATGCCAACTTCTTGTCTTTTTCAAACATAATTTTCATTTTGACTAACAGCTGTTTCTTGTGCCATCCTTCATGAAAAAGTCAAATACTTAGAAACTGATTCATCTTGCTTCCCATTCCACGAAGTTTAACTTTTAACCTTGTATAATTTCACTTGCCTGGAAGTTAAAAATGTCCTTAAATGAAGCACGTAATTCTGCAATACTCTCAGGACTGACTATGATTTATAAAAATCTGTATATTTGGCCACCAAGCGGTTATTGCAGAACAAAACAAACAAAAAATAATCTTGCTTATCTGGTGTTTTATAAGTAATACCAACAACCACATTTGCTAACCAATAAAAAAAGAGTGTAACTTCTCTGGTGTTCTTTTCTTCTTTACATTTGTCCATTTTCAGAATCTATCTTTTTTGTTATAAGACTATGGGAAGGCACAAAGCAGGAAAAAGCATTGAGAACATTAACAAACAACACCACTTATTAGTACAATTATTTTACATATAATGTCATATCAGGCCAGTTTACTATTTCCAGTTATGAACTCCCCATAAATACAATGTCCTCCACAATGTTTCAGACAAAAACACATTTTTTCCTTGATTTACACATCTGCTCAACAGTTTAAAATGACAAATTGATCAATTCAGATGTGACTAAAATGCACATTGCCGACTTTCATTTAAGGCTATTTGTGTACATTTCAGTCACGCCATTCAGAATTACAACACTTTTTCTATACCCCGCCCCCCCTTTTCATGCCAGTATAATGTTTGGGACACGGCAATGGCTGGCCTATTAAAGCACTCATATTTAGGACTATATTGCATACCCTTTGCATGCAATGACTGCTTGAATTCTGCAATTCATAGACACCACCAGATGCTGAGGATCTTCACTGAGGAAACCCTACCAAGCCTCTAATGCAGCCATCTTCAGCTCCTGCATGTTTTGGGGGCTCATCCCCTTAGGCTTTCTATACAGCATATGGAAGGCACCCTCAGTTGGGTATAATTGGGTCAGTGGCTTGGCCATTCAAGAATTTTCCATTTTGTAAACTCCTGTGTTTCCCTAGCAGTATGTTTGGGATCATTATCTTGTTTTAGGATGAAGCGTCGTCCAATGAGTTTGGAGGTTTTTACAGAAACTTGAGCAGATAAGACGTTTCTATACATGCTTTCATCAGTGAAGAGAAGTGTGCTGGTACCTGTGGCAGCCATACATGCCCAAACCATAACACCTCTGCCACCATATTTAACAGATGAGGTGGTCTGCTTTGGATCTTGCTCAGTTCCTTTTGTCTCCACACTTTGCTCTTTTCATCACTATGATTCAGGTTCATCTTTGTCTCTTCTGTCCACAAGAACTTTTCCTAGAATTCTGCAGACTCTTTGAAATCATTTTTCACAAACTGTAACTGACCATCCTGTTTTTTGTGGCTAACTAGCGGTTTGCATGCAGTGTGGCTTCTGTATTTCTGCTCATGAAGTCTTCTGCAGATAGTCGTCTCTGACACAGCCACATCTGCCTCCTGAAAAATGTTTATAATCTGTTGGGCAGGCTTTTGGGGATTTTTCTTTACATAGTGATGATTCTACTTTCATCAGCAGTGGGGTTTTTTCTTGGCCTAACAGTTCCTTTGTGATTACTGAGCTCATCAGTGCGTTCGTTCTTCTTAATGATATCCCAGACTGTTGATTTAGTTAATCCTAAAGTTTTGTCATTGTCTCTAATGGTTGTTTTCCCGCCTCAGAATGGCTTCTTTGACTTTCATTGGCACAGCTCTTGCCCTCATGTTGAAGAATGGCAACTACTGACTCCAAACGGTAAAAGAGAGCCTAGCAATCTTTACACATTACGCATTATACATTTTGCAGCACCTAAACTAATGTTTTATCAATCCATCTTGGATGGTTATTGTAATCTTTTCCATTTTCCAGGGAGACAGATTAAAGTTTCACTTTCCTCTAAAAGTGAAGGCACTGTTAAATTCAGGTTTATTATCATGTGCACAACAGAATTCTTACTTGCATGTTTCCTATGAACAGTTGATAGTAAGAAATGGCCCCCTAGAAGGTGCAGCCACTCACACCTTCTACAGTAGCTCCACCAGTCTCAGGAGGCTGCTGACTCTCCTCAAGTCTCCTGACGTCCACTATTTGCTCCTTAATTTTAGTGACACTGAGGAAAACATTACACTTACTGATTTAGAAGAAGATTTACCATCCAGCTAGCATACTAGCTTTGTTTATCCACTACTGTTGTGTTCTCAGCAAACTATTTAAAGCATGGTGTGTTGTGTTGGGAGAGTATGACTTGAAAAATAGCTAACCAATTTCTAAATGTGGCTGCATAAAGATAAGCTGAATATTTGATTCCTAATGTTAAAGTTGGTCTTATTGTTACAAGCAATTACCTGAAACGACTAAATGCTGTACACAAAGACTTAATTGAGTGATTAATTTTTATAAGTGTTTTTGTACAGTTGTGAAATGAAACAGAAGATAAATGAGGTGTTTGCTTTTTTATGTCAGGAAATGGCACATGAATCTTCTGTGATTGATTGCCTATATATACATGAGGTACCAAAACAAATACTTCACATTCTTTAGCAGATATCTTCAAAAGCACAGAGGAAGTAATGTGGTTTATCTTCCAGTGATGATAAAACTTGGCACACATAGAAATTAACATTTTTGTTGGAGGTAAAAAAAAAATTCTGATCAGTGGACGTTCCTAGAGATTCAGCTTTCAAATGTGACCTTTGAAACTTCAAAGAGACCTATAGGTAATCTAATCAAATTGCAGCAAGACAGCAGGAGGCTGCAATTGTCTTTGGTTATCTACAATAACAGAACACATCTGAGGGAAACAGCACTGAAACAGCAGGAATCTTTGCTGACTGTCTGGGTTTTATTGAAGGCTTCAGTTTCTCTAGCTTTATAATGTCAGCAGCCAAGACTGCCTTTGAACATCTAAATATAGATAAAGAAACTGTATTGACACTAATGAACCCAAATTGAGAAAAAATAGAGACTAATATCAGAAGTCTGTGGAAAGCTGTATTTCTCTTTTTTAATAATGCTAATGAAAAACAATTCAATTAATTTTTATAGTGCTCTCCACTAAGTGCAGGGTCATAAAGACTTCACACTGTTCCAACTTTAATAAAATGACAAAAATGATTAAACTATATGATTCACATGCATACACACAAATTACATTGAAGAAACAGTAAAACAGATAAATTTTCAATTTTGAGTGACAGAAACAATATTTTAACATTAAAATGCAGATATAGTTAGTTGACAATAGAGATGATGGAAGTCAAAACTCCAGTCAGAAGCATTTTTATAGAAACCTTCACCCGATCAAAGCAGTCTGCCTTCTCATACTTGGACACTTCCGCCATCTCTTGGCAATTTAAAGAAACAGGGGTAAAGAGCGACACACAGGGACCAAATGTGCTGCTAGATGGCGCCGTCGTGAAGGTTTGTTGCAAGTGTGGCTATCTTGTCGATGATAAGTACATGTGCTGAACGTTGTGTTGGTGAATAGGTTCCCTGCCCTTCATCACAAACATTTTCTCAACCAAACATATCCCATGACCTCCTCCTGGTTACAAAGGAGCCCCATCCCCAGTTAGGTGGCGATCGGACGCCCGGTGCAGATTTGTATGGCGGACAAACAAACAAACATACATACACACATACATACATCGACTCTGCTTTATATATTAGATTTGTCCTTCTCCCCTTTAAGTCCATCTAGGAGTACACCAAACATAGCCGTTAAGCGGTTAGTAGCGATTGTAACACCAAGGCTGTCTGATAGACAGAGATTTTTGTCCAAAATTTTGTTAACCTGGTGCACTCCAAACACATTCAGCCCAGTGAAGCTGGAGCTAGATTTCAACGTTCTCAGGTTGCATCTTGCCCTGGATAGATTTTGGATAATTTTAAATGAGATAAAAGTGATCAAGGAAAGATTTTAAGTTGAATGATTGACATGGAGCTAGAGTGTATTCTGTGCATGGCTGCCTCTCACTCCTTCTCTGAACAATTAAGTGAAAGATCTCGGGATCTCGTTGAGTCAGTCGTTGAGACTCTCATGAGTCAGGGAGGGGGAAACAGGAGATCAATGGAAAGATCAGAGCAGCATCCACATGACCAGTCAGTGGTGGTGAAAAGATTTACTGGTTGATCTACATTCTTACCTTCACCTTTATTATGAGCTGGGGGTAGTGACCAAAAGAACTAGACCACAAGTACAGGTAGCAGAAATTAGTTTTCTTTGCAAGGTGTCTGGCTCAGTCTTAGAGAGGTGCACACATTCTAGAGCAGGTCAAAGTGGAGCTGGTGCTCCTCCACATCGAAAAGACACTGAATATGATGCCTCCTGGACGTTTCCCTAGGGAGGTGTTTTGGGCATCTCCAACCAGGACAAGACCTTGGGGCAAACCCAGGACACTTTGGCAGATTGTATCTCTCAGAAGACCTGGAAATACCTTGGTATCCCCCCAGAGGAATTGGAGGAGGAGGAGGTGTTAGGGAAAAGGGATGTCTGGTCATCTTTGCTTAGGCTGCTACTCCCACAACCTGGACTCAGATAAGATGGAGAAAATAGATTGATAAATGGATGTATATGTGTGTGTATGTATACAGTCAAAAAATTATATACTGCATAAATTGAGCAGTATTATGAGCCATAATAAACTGCCTGCAAAAATATATAGTCCATGGCTTTTTGTTTTAACAGAATTCATATTCTTCTTAAATATGCTTCTCACTCTAAGAATGATAAAGCTACATTGCTGTCTTTCACACTTTCATAAATACATAAATCTTCTTAATACCTACGAGCACTCTTAATGGTCATTTAATTGCTCAAAACAAATCTCTAAAATTCCAGAAGGGTCAATAGGGACCCACAGGCTCATTCCCGAGGGACCATTCCAAGGGCCTAATGAACACTGATAATGTCTGTTCAGCAGACTGTCACTTCATACTGCATGATTCTGCTTGATGTTTATTCCTTCTGTATCTCAAAAATAGATCTTATTCCCTTCTGCCCTATGAATAGTTGTTCTTAAAGTGTATTTATGTATGTGCAATTTTAATTTACAGCCTGAGAAATGTACCCTTGTGAGAAGTGTATTTTGAACCATTTAAAATCAGTTATTTTTCTAAAAAACGTGATGGGAAACACTGCATGAAAGCTAAAGCAAAACAGTAATGAAGCTCATTATGCATATTTTAACCTGTCAGCTTCCTATTCAGACAGCTAACAATGACCAAAGAGAAATATAAATGTGTTCATTTCATTGATATTGTTCCATTTGGCCTCTGTTAAAATCCTTTGTGGAAAGGAACCCAACTGAAATTTTTAACTAAATTAAAACAACTTGTAGAATGTTGTAATATAATGTAACATTCTCTAACCATCTTTATCAGTTCAGAGTTATGACAGCTATCACAGGACCAACTCACAAACATACCCACTGAGGAAAACCCATAAAGACACGGGGACAATATGCAAGCTCCACACAGACAGTGAACTGATTTGTGTGGCAGTAACACCAGTACTTGTCTTGCTTTAAATAATTAAATACAACTGTCTTAATAATTCACCAGTACTACGAATAAACAAAGACTAGCTAAAAGATATAATCAAATTAATGATTAAATTAAGATGATGACTGTTAAAATTGTAGACACATAAATTCTACATGTTTTATGGTATACAAATTGCTTGTTAAGTAACTGACGCATTGCTAACCCAGTTGCTATGCAGGACCACTTTTGAAAGCAAGGACTAGACATTTGTAGAAGAAGCTGAAGCTCATAGCATCACTCAAGAGTGATAACATTCTTTTGAACAATGGGGTCATATCAGAAATCATTTTACCTCAGTATGTTTTAGGTGATTCAATAAAAAAGCGATCCATACTTTTACATTTTGCAACTTTCCAGCTGTGGTATGCATGACTCAGCTTTATTCTGTTATAAAATTATTACCAGTATTTTTTGTTTTCAAAACTGTTTTGATTTGGAAAACATTTTTGCTCTTATATGCATAAAAGCGTAAACATATAATATACAGTATGTTTTTATGCAAAATATATAGTATGTTCATACTCAAAAGTATGAATTCAGATTAATGTCAAATTACTATTGCTGAAACTATCGCTGACATATAGTGTTTCATGACCTTGAAGAGGTCTTTTAAAGGGCAACTTCAGCTTTTTTGACACATAGGTTTATTAAGGTCTGTTTTGATGCGCCATTTGCGAATATATTTTAATATACTTAGGCTATAGAACCTAGAGAAACTCCACACCATGTGTTGCCTCATTTCTATGTAGGTCCTCAAAGTTATGGCTGTCTTACTTTTTAGGTGATCTTTTACTTGTCCTTGCAGTTCCGAGAAAGGCCACTAGATGGCGAAAAGCTTCCTGTGAAAACCCAGTGCAACTCCCATACAGTATATTTACTGTGGAGAATCCTAAAATTGTTCTTTTTAAGGGGTTGTTCTTTTTAAGGGGTTGATTATTTTCCCTATATACTTCAGAAGCTAATTTCTGTGACTCAAAAAATGTAATGATTACAAAATAGATTGGCATTGTGAGCTGTTCGGATTCCTTTATGAGAACATTTATTCAGTTTTCTGGTTCCATCCTTTGTTTTGTGTTTTTTTTATATTTGATTGTGGATTGGATTTTATGGTGTGGGTTGCCTTTTGGCAAACTCTGTGATTTTGCCTTTCTTTTGTCTCTTATTTAAGGATATTTTCTTTCACCGTATTTCTCCCCTTTTTGTTAATACAGGTATTTGGTATGGAAGATTGTTAAAGATTGCTTTGTTGCTGGGTTTTTCCCTTTGCTATGCCTGTGCAGGCCAAAGCCTACTTAACTTTTTAGGTATAAGCCATTTTGAACGCTAGGTCTCTTCATCCCTGGGGCTAGATTTTTTGAGGCTTGGCTTCATTTCAGCATACTGTGACAGGATATTACAACAGTCTTTATCTTGAAGATGTAATTGTATCACCATTTTGTCTGCTGTTTCCTGTCAGGAATTGCCATTTTATGAATCTATTTTTATGGCTGTGGTCATATTTTTTATGGAAACTGTAACAGTTGCCTGTCACTTGATATGAATATTTAAATTATTTTAAATATAAGCACACACTGAATAAGGAATGCTCGTGTGGTATTTGTCTGAATTAAAATGGGTCTAGTAATTTGATTTTTACTTTCTTGACTTCTGATCTATCAGCTTTGTTTCTTAATTCATATTATTTAGGGTTCGGAGAAATTGTATTTTTTGTTACTTTGACTCCAGACCATTTATCTGTTTTTTAACTAATTCAAAGATTTCCATCACCTGGTCACCATTTTTGTTTTTTGTGACTTAAATTATGACCCTATTTTTGGCTGTCTATTAAAATTGCTCTGTGAAGTGGATAGGCAGATTGAGAGTCAATTTTAAACATTAATGTTTAGAAAGTTGTACTGAGTGTATTTTTCACTTAACTGTTTTACTTAGTGTATTGTGATCTATAAGCTCAATAAAATGAAAATAAATTTACATAAAACTATAGATTATACTGTTGTAGCAAAAGTGCATGCATTAAGCACATCCATATACAGTAGGAGAAGTATTTTCTGCAAAAAATGAAATGAAAATTCAGATTATAAAAAAATGAAAATAAAATTAAACAAAACCATTTGAAATTTCATTTTCAGACTGAACAGAAATGAAAAGTAAAATGTAAATAAGTACTGGCACCACCTGCTGTTCATTACAGTTTCATTTTCCTCTTTGCATTTTCATTTTCAAGCTCTCAACATGCAAATATATTTTTATTAGTACAGGTCAATGGACATGGCTTTGCACCTGGATTTCCCACAATGCTTTGTCCTTTATAGCTGTAGCCACTTCGATTGACAGAGTACCTCTCACTTCGACTATGTTTAAGTCTCGTGATTTTGATCTTTTCACCTCTGTACTGTGAACTTTACAACATAACCGACTCAATAAATCTGAATTATAATTGCAGGTCTGTATTGAATGAAGTGATTAAATTAAGTAATTAATGTGCGATTTAATTACAATATTTAACATGACAGAAGTTAGCCTTTATTACATCATGTTTTACATTTTTTTTACATTAAAGTGGAAATAGTATCTCTCTCTGTATTTTTAGTTTTTGTAGCATTATTTAATAAATTTACTCTACAGTTTTCACCACCTTCTCTTCCTATAATTATGTCCCTTTCCCCTGTAGTTGATCGCACTCGATTTAAACAACCCGGAATCAACTTTCTGACCATTCTAAAAAGTATTGAACATATCATTCCAAAAATATAACTCCAAAATATGATTGAATAAGTGTAAAAATATTTTTGAATTGCACTATTTTATATTTTTGTTTCATATCTTTATATTTGTATGTGTACTGTAAGTGATCAGATAATTGTTTCTATGAAGTTATCTTTATTGTGACTAGAATCCCCTTTAATGTCTATCAATCTATTTAGAGTAAAATTGTATTTTTCTCTCTATAATTGACAACTAGTTATAGCTTAATATACACTGTATTTACACTTAACCATTTAATTATTAATATTTAGACATATTAATCTGTTTTAATTTTTCAAATGTCTGTAAATATGTGGAAGATTGTTGGTTCATATCCCATTATTGCCAGAAGGGATCCTACTCTTTTGGGCCCTTGAGCAAGACCCTTAACCTGAAACAAATAGGGGTGCTATACAATGACTGACCCTGTGCTCTGAACCCCAAAGGTCATATGAAAAGCTAATTTCTCTATAGAAATAACAATAATGTAAAACCAAAATTTATATATAAAATCTGTGTATTTATAAATTCCAGTGTAAGCAGTATATGATTGTTTGTGCTCAGCACTGAGTTTCTCTATTTGCTGCATGTTATTTTATTTTTTTCTTCTTCAATGTTTTCATAATCTTTGTAAATGTGTTTAGCATTGTGGCTTTGATAATGAAAATATTTTATATTTATCTCTCTATATATATAATTCAACGTCTTTCTGTTTGTCTGTCTGTCTGTCCGCTTTTCATGAGAGAACTACTTAACGGATTTAGATGTCCTGTTTGTCCTGTTTCACTACTAGGTGGATGGAGCCGTGGCGGACAGCTAGTGTGCGTTTGTGTGTATGTGTATGTATGTGTGTGTGTGTGTATGTTCTGTATGTTCTTTCACATGTACGGCTTTTATTCAGCTGTGGGAAATGATTCATTTTTGTTTTCCCATCTGAACCAAAGCACAGTACAGCACAGCACAATAATTAATGAACCCACCACTTCTTATTCTTCTCTTCTCTGACTCTGTCTTTACCTCTCCTTCTGACTCCACTCCTTCTCCAGCAAGCTTTGTCCTCCACCTCCAGATGCTGGCTCTTGGAGCAGAGGCATCAGGCTTCTTTTATCCTGCACCCAGAATTATTAGTGTGGTTAGGAAGCACTTCCAGGTGAGGCAGAAGGCCGACGACATAGGGCTCCATAATCCCTTCAGCACCTCCTGGAAGCACCTGGAAGACCTGGAAGTGGTGAGGAGGCCTTCTGCTGCTATGCACCTAAAATCTGGAATAGCCTGCCAACAGGAATTCGCCAGGCTAATACAGTGGAGCACTTTAAAAAACTGCTGAAAACAAATTACTTTAATATGGCCTTCTCATAACTTCACTTTAATTTAATCCTGATACTGTGTATGTTCAGTTCATTATAATAACTATTCATGGTGGCTCTAAAATCCGTACTAACCCCTACTCTCTCTTCTGTTTCTTTTTCCGGTTTCTTCCGCAGGCCGCCACCATCTACTCAAAGCATCATGATGCTCCAACATTGATGGACTAAAACCCAGAAGCCTGCATGACCATCATCATCAAGTCCTTCCGTGAAAACCCTAAATACAAAGAGGACTGTTTCATTTATGTGAGGTAGAATGCCCAGAGGGGACTGGGCAGTCTCATGGTCTGGAATCCTTGCAAATTTTATTTTTTTCTCCCGCCGTCTGGAGTTTTTTTTTTTTTTCTGTCCTCCCTGGCCATCGGACCTTACTCTTAATCTATGTTAATTAATGTTGACTTATTTTATTTTTTTACTGTGTCTTTTATTTTTCAATTTATCAATATGTAAAACACTTTGAGCTACATTTTTTGTATGAAAATGTGCTATATAATAAATGTTGTTGTTGTTGGAGCACAACAGGGCTGTACCAAACTCCAACTTCCATGAAGCCCTGTGGGAATCTAAGACACTGCTGCAACCCAGGGGGGTTATCATCCAGTGCTCCGGGGGAGATAATGCCCTGTGCCTATTTTCTATGTTTTATTTGTATATATATATAGACAATATATATATATATATATATATATATATATATATATATATATATATATATATATATATATATATATATATATATATATATATATATATATATATATATATATATATATATATATATATATATATAAAACATAAATTACCAGAAGGGGAGCCCCAGACAAAAGTGACCCCAGGCAGCCAAGGATACAAACAATGTACCTTTTATTATATAACAGTACCCTTCATAGATTCTTTCTTCAATGTACAAAATGATCTCTCGAACAAATTCAATAATCTCACTCCACATTCCTCCAGGCAAGAGTTGTCCTTTTCCACCTGTCTCTAGCTCCCCTGGATTATGTCAAGCAGGTTCTTTTATGCTGGACACCGGAGTACTTCTGGTGCCATAACACTGAATGCTGGAAGTACTTACAAGTCATGCAGAAATCCCTAGGAAAGGAACTGCTCTTGACAGACAATCTCCCCCAGTCCATTCATTAATACGCCACTTCAACTTCGATAACAATCAAAAACCATCCTGGCCAGGTATAGTGTACATTAATTATGGCTTCCCTTCCGAGCCAAGAATTGTCCCTCGTGCCAGTCGATCATCCTTTTTGGATAAAGGGAAGAAAAGAGGTCATTAGTACACAGTGCCATGTCCCAAATCGGTGGTGAATTATACCTGTTACCCATGCATACATGTGTGACAGTACCTGTTCCCTGCCACCCCATCTGGGGATTTGACTCCTTATGCAACACCATCCAATTTAAAGGAGGATGGTCTGTCAAAAGAGTGAACTCTCATTACAGGAGGTAACAGCTCAGCTGTTTAATAGCTCATTTGATCGAGAGGGGCCTCCTTTTCCACTGCTGCTTACCTGGTTTCCCAATCCAGTAGTCTCCGGCTCAAGTACAGTACCAGTTCAACACCATCAATGCTTTGGCTCAGCATGGTACCCTAGATCTAAGATAAAAGGTAAGGAGAAATCAGGTATTACTAAGATGTGATGGCCTATTTTAAGTCATGGAATGCAGCCTCTGCTTTCCTATTCCATACACAATACTTGGGGCCCGTTTCTTTATCAAGTCTGCTAGAGGTGCTGCCCTCTCGGAGAAATGGGGTACAAACCTGCCTTTTGGTTTTTGGACAGGGCCATTAAAGAATGGCTTCAGCTTTAGAACAGTGAGGACATACACTTCCTCTGCCCACTAAATAACCTAACTATTAAGCCTCAGTTAATCCAAAATGAAATTTTTTTCAGAATTATTTTCCACCTGGCTTTGATTAGTGCCAGAAGTACTGCATGCACAAGCTTTAAGTGATCCTCCCATGCCTAGGAATGACTGTGTCATCTAAGTAGGCAGCACTATAAGCTTGGTGGGGATATAGCACTCTATCCACCAGATGCTGACAGGTTGCTAGGGCTCCATTAAATGGAATGACCTTGTACTACCAATGTCCACTATTTTTCCTTTGCATATTCCGTCAAAGGAATTTGTTATTGCCCTTTTGTTATGTCCTGTGTGGTAAAATATTAAGCCTTCCCAAGTTCATCCATGTGAGGCATTGGGTAGGCGTTGAATCGAAAAACTGGATTCAACAGATGGAATTTATTGCAAAAGCGCCCACTTCCATTTGGTTTTGGGATCAGAACAATGGGACTGGATCAGGGACTAAAACTTTCCTCATTCACACCAATGTCCAGCATGCGTCTGATCTTAAGTTCCACTTCTGCTCATTTAGCTTCCCGGAGGCTATAAGAGTGCTCTTTGACAATAACCCCATGTCTGTAACAATGTCATGTGCAATTAATGTGGTTCTTCCAGGCCGTTCCTCGACCACTCCCAGGACAGACAATATGGCTATTTACATTTCTCTTCACTGGTTACGCATCAAATTGTCTCTAAAATTAAGGTTATTTTGAGCACAGCAGGAGAGGGGTTGAGCCAGGGCAGTAGTATAGGAGCGTCACTATTATACATCATCAGATTTTGACAGGTGTATGTCCCGCCCCCCTGGCATTTCCGGTACCCACCATATGCCACCTAGTTAATGGTCATTTCCCCCCGCGGTCTGATCTCTGCCTGTTGTTGGGTGCGCTTTTG
Source organism: Polypterus senegalus (assembly GCF_016835505.1). Lineage (NCBI taxonomy): Eukaryota > Metazoa > Chordata > Cladistia > Polypteriformes > Polypteridae > Polypterus > Polypterus senegalus. The sequence continues at coordinate 16,144 of NW_024380530.1, read as the reverse complement.
ACCGGCATCGGACCTTTGTCAGTCGTGCGCAAGGAAAATGGTCGGCCGATCTTAGCCTTGATGCTAAAACTGGGGGCTGATCATCTTTGTGATCCGAGACGGACCTTTGGGAGCCTGTAAGGTGTCATAAAAGGTAAGTCATCAATGGGGCGGAGCAGACATCCTGCTCCTATCTGCTTGCAGCGCTCGGGGGTGTGTACAGAGAGTACAGAGAGCGTGATTGACAGACCCGGCGAGAGGATGTACAAGAAAACTTTAGAGAGAATCTATGACACACCCAAGGAACCTGGCAGTACAGCCCAAAACACCCCTTGAGCATCCCGTTACCTCACCCACCTTGTAAAACCATGCCCTTTATAAAGCAAGGCATATACCCAAGTGTTTAAAACAATAACTTTCAGAGTGGATGTACAAGGAAAGGTTTAAGAGGGAATCTAGGACACATCCAGGGAAAAAACCTGGCAGTGCGTCCCAAACACACCCATGGGTATAGCGTTACTTTGCCCACCATGTAAAAAACCATGCCCTTTATAAAGCAAGGCATATGGTAGATGCCCAAGTGTTTAAAACAATAACTTTCAGAGTGGATGTACAAGGAAAAAGGTTTTAGAGAGAGTCTATGACACACCCAAGGAACCTGGCAGTACAGCCCAAAACACCTCTTGAGCATCCGTTACCTTGCCCACCTTGTAAAACCATGCCCTTTATAAAGCAAGGCATATTTCAGATACCAAAAGTGATTTAAAACAACAAGTTTTATTCAATGATTCAAAAAAAGATGCCAAAGTGTCTTAAAAACAACAAATTTTATTGAAGCAAAATTCCAAACATAGCAAAATAAGATCTGGTCTTCACTTTGAGTTACAAATTGTTTGCTATACATTAAAATTGTTTAAACTATGACTAAAAGCAGGAGAAACAGCCGTAAAATAATCACACAAGCTTAATTGTATAAAGATTTGCAATTCACTTGAAAAGAAAAAAAAACACAAGAAAATGTATACATATAGGGGTACGCAAATGAAAATTCAAAACCTGGTCCAACAGTGAGTCGGTAATACACCTAAAATAAAAATGTTTAAGCCAGCAAATATACTTTATATATTTATATTTCACTAAATTATGCAAACCTATTTTCTGTTTGGAACAGAGCCGACCACATAAAGCTGGTCTTCACAGGCTGAATCAGTTTTGCATATCCATCAATGGGTCTCTCTCCTGCTCAAATTCAGCTATAACATCATCCACATCAATCTTGATAGCTTTACGAAAACAAGGGAGATTGTACATTTTAACAAAGCACGCACACAGGACACAAATCTATCTTTTCTAGCCCTTTTGAGCATAAATAAGCTATGTCTATATGCAATAATTGGTTATATTACAAAATGTGTCCATCTGGTATGCATTTTTTCTCTTGACATTCCATACATTTTTCCACTAAATGTTCAACAGAGCTAAACACATAAGCCCAAATGACTGAGCGACCAATATGGTCATAATGAATCTTTATTAGATATAATAAAAGGAGAAAACCTTCTATAGGTTGCATTACGTGTCACGCTGGGCAGGGACCTGGTTTTCCTTGTTCTAGCTGCCGAGTCTTGGTTCCTCTGACAACAGAAACAAAACACAAACAGTTAGCCGACAGAAAATATAACTCAAACAGATCTTGTTTAGCATGGATAATGCAATTTGCTTAGGTTTCTGTAAATTAATGTTGGTTTTAAAAAATAACAGTAATGGTGATTAGAGACAAGTTCAAAAGCTGCTGTCCGAATCTTGGACTTTGTTGCATGGTCTTTTGTATAAGCCGAAAGTGTTTACTTCAGCAACAAACTGCTTCAGACAGTTTAGTATGAATTTTACTCGGTTTCACAATTCTTAAGCCACACAAGGCTTTAACCAAATAAAACACCGTGTGTATTAATCTTTAAATACTGATCTGTCGACAGATGCTGGAAACACAAGGGTGTATTTCCTCAGGATCACATTCTAGTAAAAGACAAGTGTGCCCATCCTGAGATTCGAACCCAAACGGCATGCTAAACAAGACCCAGTTAATACATCTTACACAGGTGCAGAACACGTAAGCTACAACAGACTTTACATAATGCTTCATTAAAATCAATCCGGCTCTGTGACTGCGATGGCTGACAAGTGTTTGAGAAAATACACAGGTCTTGAGACTTCCGCCTTGAAGTTGAACAATCTTTCACACTGTGCTTAAATACGTCACTGGCCATCGTCACTCTATGGGGGAAAAAAAGAAAAGAAATGTCAAGCAAAAACGTGTTGGAATGGATGAGTGAACAATACACTTACAGTATGCACAAACAAGCACAGCTGAGGTTCAAGAGAAACAGAACAATTGTTTCAATGATCAATTACCAGTAGCAAGTAGATTTAGCAGAGATGTCTTATTACTCAAAATTCAATGATGGATATAAAATTTATCCTCACTTGTATCAATGTGCTCTCAAAATATGCTTGGGCTGTGTAAATAAAAGGCCAAGACAGTTTCTCTGGGTTTTAGTTTGATCTTTAGACAGAGTCGAGTTCCTAAAAAGCTACATACAGGCCAAGGCAAAAAAATTTATAACACATTGGTACAAAAACTTCTAAGACAGAACAATATTGTACATTTGTACATTTGTCACGAACAGCGATGTAAAGGCCAGCATAGTAAAACGGTTCAAAAGCACCTTAAAATCCAAAATGTGGAAATATTTTACATATGCCAATACTTTTCGGTATATAGATGTCCCGTCAGACGTTCTGCAGAGTTATAACCACAGTTTACACACCACGATTAAAACAAGACCTGTAGATGTGACTCCTGAAAATGCCCCGAGTGTTTGGAAAACAATCTATGGTAGGGCGGGCAAAGAAAATCTACTCCGTGCACCTTCCAAACCATACCCTTTATAAAGCAAATCATAAAGTAAACACCAAGGTGTCTTAAAACAATAACTTTATTGTATATTTCAAGGACACACACAGTTTGCATCCTTTACCTCATGATCTAACCCAACCCATCTGTTATAACAGGATACATAAAGGGAGAGAAAAAAGGATATCAAAGTATCTTAAAACAACAAGTTTATTGAAGCAAAATTCCAAACATAGCAATTAACACGTAGTCTTTGCTTTCAGAGTTACACACTGTGTGCTATACATTATATATATATATTTTTTACATGTATGAATAAAGCAGGAGAAACAGCAGGAAAATATTCACTGATACATACAGTATATGATGTGGGCATCATAAATGTTTATGTTGGTGTAATGCACTCCTAGACAATAATGTTTTGTACTGTATGTTGCAAACTTCATTGAAAAGATTCCTTGAGCATTCTGTTCATAAATTTGTCAAAAGAGACTTTGGGTAAATTACAGTATGAAACTGCTTAGGAAAATTATACAAACAAGCTTGTGTGAATGAGATCAGTAACCCATTTGAAAAGAAACAAAAACACAATTGTATACAAGTATGAGAACACAATCTAATTGCAAACCAGGTCCAAACCTATCAGTGAACCAATAATACCCCTAAATAAAAGTGTTTAATTCAGCACATGTTTAATATATTTGTATTTCACCAAATTATGCAAGCCTATTTTCTCTGTTTGGAACAGAGCCGACCACTAAAAGATGGTCCTCACAGGCTGAATCAGTTGTGCATAAGCATCAACGGGTATCTCTCCTGCTCAAACACCGACAGAACATCATCCTGCACCTTTCTCTTGACAGATTTAAGAAAACAGGGAGATTACACATTTTAGCATAGCACAGACACAGGACACAAGTCTAGCCTTTCTACCCCTTTGGAGCATAAATAAGCTAGGTCTATAAGCCCAAGAACGTTTTTAGACAGGCATAGATCCAAATTACCTGTTTAGATTTCTCTGGTTCATGTTCTACCGACTGGTTATCTTCTATAATGATGACACCGGTCTCTGCTTTAGCGGTATGTTTTGTTGTTGCAGAATCCATGTTTTGCTTCTTTCTAGTAAAAGAAAACAGATAATGGTGTGTCTCGGGATGGACCAGCAAGCTCCAATGCCACGAGGGACCAGCGAGAACGCTCGACTGGCCAAGCGACACAGGGACACGGGTAAGCTGGGATCGGCAAGATCCGATGCCGCGACGGACCAGCGAGGGCACTCGCCTGTCCAAGCGACACAGGGACTATGGTTAGCGTAGCCAGTTAAAACCTTGCAAAAGTGGTGGACTCAGCCAACCAACTTAAGCTCGGTCAAAGGAATTGTTAGCTGTAAAACAAGCGTTGGTGTCTCCTTTCTGACTTGGACAGCGGTGGACTCAGCCGACCTGCTAGGTCTCTGTCATAAGGAGATGGCTACCAGTGCTTGGTTTTAATCAAAGGAGAGACAGAAAATAAAAGGAGAGGAAAAAGAAAGAAAGAAAGAAAGAAAGAAAGAAAGAAAGAAAGAAAGAAAGAAAGAAAGAAAGAAAGAAAACACAGCACAACTTACCCAATTCTTATTACTGAGGAGCCCGGGCCTTTGGGTCCAAATATCTGTACTTAAATATGCTTTTGGGCGAGGCTTTTACAACGCTGGGGCCAATCAAAACGTTTTAAGAAAAGATTTTTTAAGATAACCCGCCAACATATTTTTAACCAATCAACAAACACATGCCGCATGTTAAGCTAGCCAATGGAATTACACCATGCTGGTTCGGGCGTGTGCTGAGTGCATCCAGCGCTTCCCAAATTCAGAACCGACAATCAGGATACACACCAGGCAGCTGTGATGTGAATGGTCTCATATGGCTAAAAGGCAATATGGCGCGACTGAATAAATGTGTGAACTGGTCTGTCAATGAAAACGGTGTTAGCATATGAATTTAACAGTAACAGACAAAATCTTTGTAATACTGCACATGCAATGGTGGCGCACTCTAACCCAGGAGATCTGGTTTTGCGATTGGGGACGAGAGCAAAAATAAGACGGTCTATCTATCTATCTATCTATCTATCTATCTATATTATCATGATTAAAATATGAATGTGTGTTATTCTAACATAGCCCCATAAACAATTAGTAAAAAAAAATGGAATGCTTTTCTTGTCATTCTTAATAAACACAATTTAATTTATAATACGCCTAGAAGTTGGTAAGACACGCTAGGGCTAATGGTTTTGTAAATAAATAAAAATCCGGTAACGCTTTAATATTTATATATAAGTCATGAATGTGTGTACACGTTTAATTAGTCTTTTCATTCCTGGCATGATTAACTTGTACCTTTAAAAAGAAGAAAATGCATTATTTTGGTGCATAGCACCCATTTATTAAGTAACTAGGATATGTTAAGGAAAAGAAGCAGCGTTGCTACTCTCTGTATTGGCCCGTGGCGCATGTATAGAGCTGTCGCTTTCTAAATCAGCACATCGGGGTTCGCACCTGGACAGTACAATATGACATTGACTCTTAAAATGTGTATGTTATTATGACCTTACATTAGGCCTACGGTGTGTCATTCTTTTATAGACACATAAATGAAAAGGTAAAATGGAATTCTTTTGTCGTTATTCTTAATACGCGCAATTTAATTTATGATAGGCCTAGAAGTTGGTAAGTCACGCTGGGGCAGACGGTCTTGTAAATAAATAAATAAATAAAACCCGGTAACGCGTTAATATTTATGTATATATAGGTCATGATGGTGTGCACGTGTAATTTGACTTTTTATCCCTGGCATGATTAACTTGTGCCTTAAAATAAGAATAAGAAGAAAAAATGAACCAGAGCAGCGCATGCGTGTGTTGTCCGGTGGCGCACCCGTAGAGCTGTCACTTTCTTAAGATAGGGGATCTGGGTTCGAGTCCGGGCAGACAACAAAAGTAAAACATTGACTTTTCAAATGTGTATATGATTATGCATTACTGTATGTTATTCTATTATAGCCAAGTAAACTAAGTGGTCAAATGGAATTCTAGCAGGAGTTTGAAATGAGTAATAGATTTTACTCGCGAAGGCAGATAGGAAGAGCATGCCAAATTTTAGGGGCCATCACACTGAAAGTTCTGCCACCCATAGTTACAAACCTGTATTTAGCTACGGTGAGTAAATTAGCGTCACGATGATCTTAAATCCTCACCCAGGGTAATCCGAAACACGTTTCTAACGGTTCAAAATCCTTATAAATAATTTTTCTTTACAAAAAGTAACACTCGTCAGGGGGACACTGGAATCTGTTGCTGCTCTTTAAGATGAGGCGAGTGTAGAGGGCCTTGTTGGAACATTCTAGATGTACTCTATTACATAAAATGAAATGATAAAATTCATTGGAATATACGTTTCATCGTCTGTCTATAAGTGATAACGGTGGAACATTCCAGAGGTATTACATATAATAAATGATGCAATTTAATTGTAGCACCTGTTTTACAGTTATGTTTCACCATGTGTCCATAAACGATAACAGCTGATTACGTCATGTTTGGTGGTTATTGGTCTATTATATATAACATGGACGGAATTACACATTAAATATTTTATGCATTTTGCATTATGGAGCATTATGGCTCGCTTCTTAGATTCGGATGAAACTGATGATCACCTTTCCGATTGCCACAGAATTAAGATTTGTATATTATATATTCATGCATAATTAGTGAAAAAAACTTACTTTGTCCCGGTCTGGAGATTGCTCCCGAAGGGGATATAATGCTATTTGTATGTACAAAGTCAATTTTAAAATACCGCCACAATATTTCTTACCAGGATTTTCAGCACGTGAGAAATTGCTTGAATCTCTATTGATGACTGTCTCGCCGAAAAAGAGCACCATAAAGGAACCCTTACACGTCTTAACGACATTATTAGTATGACAGATCCCAGGTACGAAAACAAAACAAAAACAAAATAAATAAATAAATAAACATTGGTTGTTTAACGAATCCTTTCATTATTAAAACCGATCTGGATGCTGTAAGTATTTGTTCAACCAACAAGCAGTGGGGCCTGTGTTCAGTCCAGGGCCACTGTTCATTGCTTGAGCTCAATGGACCGCAGCGATAAGACCCTTGCTGGCCAAGGGCCTCACAAATGGGCACACGGTAGAAAAAGAGGATGGGCGTGTGTGATTATTGGGGCCCATCGGCGAGCTGAGTGAACGGATGTACGTGTTAGTATTGTATAACAGCGAATAAGATTGTGTTTGCAACACTTTTATATTGCAAGGTGTGCGCTGGAGAAAAATATATTACTACGATTTCACGAGTTTATATCCTTAAGTGAAGAAAACCAAAAGATATCCACTTTTGTACATACAAATAGCATTATATCCCCTTCGGGAGCAATCTCCAGACCGGGACAAAGTAAGTTTTTTTCACTAATTATGCATGAATATATAATATACAAATCTTAATTCTGTGGCAATCGGAAAGGTGATCATCAGTTTCATCCGAATCTAAGAAGCGAGCCATAATGCTCCATAATGCAAAATGCATAAAATATTTAATGTGTAATTCCGTCCATGTTATATATAATAGACCAATAACCACCAAACATGACGTAATCAGCTGTTATCGTTTATGGACACATGGTGAAACATAACTGTAAAACAGGTGCTACAATTAAATTGCATCATTTATTATATGTAATACCTCTGGAATGTTCCACCGTTATCACTTATAGACAGACGATGAAACGTATATTCCAATGAATTTTATCATTTCATTTTATGTAATAGAGTACATCTAGAATGTTCCAACAAGGCCCTCTACACTCGCCTCATCTTAAAGAGCAGCAACAGATTCCAGTGTCCCCCTGACGAGTGTTACTTTTTGTAAAGAAAAATTATTTATAAGGATTTTGAACCGTTAGAAACGTGTTTCGGATTACCCTGGGTGAGGATTTAAGATCATCGTGACGCTAATTTACTCACCGTAGCTAAATACAGGTTTGTAACTATGGGTGGCAGAACTTTCAGTGTGATGGCCCCTAAAATTTGGCATGCTCTTCCTATCTGCCTTCGCGAGTAAAAATCTATTACTCATTTCAAACTCCTGCTAGAATTCCATTTGACCACTTAGTTTACTTGGCTATAATAGAATAACATACAGTAATGCATAATCATATACACATTTGAAAAGTCAATGTTTTACTTTTGTTGTCTGCCCGGACTCGAACCCAGATCCCCTATCTTAAGAAAGTGACAGCTCTACGGGTGCGCCACCGGACAACACACGCATGCGCTGCTCTGGTTCATTTTTTTCTTCTTATTCTTATTTTAAGGCACAAGTTAATCATGCCAGGGATAAAAAGTCAAATTACACGTGCACACCATCATGACCTATATATACATAAATATTAACGCGTTACCGGGTTTTATTTATTTATTTATTTACAAGACCGTCTGCCCCAGCGTGACTTACCAACTTCTAGGCCTATCATAAATTAAATTGCGCGTATTAAGAATAACGACAAAAGAATTCCATTTTACCTTTTCATTTATGTGTCTATAAAAGAATGACACACCGTAGGCCTAATGTAAGGTCATAATAACATACACATTTTAAGAGTCAATGTCATATTGTACTGTCCAGGTGCGAACCCCGATGTGCTGATTTAGAAAGCGACAGCTCTATACATGCGCCACGGGCCAATACAGAGAGTAGCAACGCTGCTTCTTTTCCTTAACATATCCTAGTTACTTAATAAATGGGTGCTATGCACCAAAATAATGCATTTTCTTCTTTTAAAGGTACAAGTTAATCATGCCAGGAATGAAAAGACTAATTAAACGTGTACACACATTCATGACTTATATATAAATATTAAAGCGTTACCGGATTTTTATTTATTTACAAAACCATTAGCCCTAGCGTGTCTTACCAACTTCTAGGCGTATTATAAATTAAATTGTGTTTATTAAGAATGACAAGAAAAGCATTCCATTTTTTTTTACTAATTGTTTATGGGGCTATGTTAGAATAACACACATTCATATTTTAATCATGATAATATAGATAGATAGATAGATAGATAGATAGATAGACCGTCTTATTTTTGCTCTCGTCCCCAATCGCAAAACCAGATCTCCTGGGTTAGAGTGCGCCACCATTGCATGTGCAGTATTACAAAGATTTTGTCTGTTACTGTTAAATTCATATGCTAACACCGTTTTCATTGACAGACCAGTTCACACATTTATTCAGTCGCGCCATATTGCCTTTTAGCCATATGAGACCATTCACATCACAGCTGCCTGGTGTGTATCCTGATTGTCGGTTCTGAATTTGGGAAGCGCTGGATGCACTCAGCACACGCCCGAACCAGCATGGTGTAATTCCATTGGCTAGCTTAACATGCGGCATGTGTTTGTTGATTGGTTAAAAATATGTTGGCGGGTTATCTTAAAAAATCTTTTCTTAAAACGTTTTGATTGGCCCCAGCGTTGTAAAAGCCTCGCCCAAAAGCATATTTAAGTACAGATATTTGGACCCAAAGGCCCGGGCTCCTCAGTAATAAGAATTGGGTAAGTTGTGCTGTGTTTTCTTTCTTTCTTTCTTTCTTTCTTTCTTTCTTTCTTTCTTTCTTTCTTTCTTTCTTTTTCCTCTCCTTTTATTTTCTGTCTCTCCTTTGATTAAAACCAAGCACTGGTAGCCATCTCCTTATGACAGAGACCTAGCAGGTCGGCTGAGTCCACCGCTGTCCAAGTCAGAAAGGAGACACCAACGCTTGTTTTACAGCTAACAATTCCTTTGACCGAGCTTAAGTTGGTTGGCTGAGTCCACCACTTTTGCAAGGTTTTAACTGGCTACGCTAACCATAGTCCCTGTGTCGCTTGGACAGGCGAGTGCCCTCGCTGGTCCGTCGCGGCATCGGATCTTGCCGATCCCAGCTTACCCGTGTCCCTGTGTCGCTTGGCCAGTCGAGCGTTCTCGCTGGTCCCTCGTGGCATTGGAGCTTGCTGGTCCATCCCCGAGACACACCATTATCTGTTTTCTTTTACTAGAAAGAAGCAAAACATGGATTCTGCAACAACAAAACATACCGCTAAAGCAGAGACCGGTGTCATCATTATAGAAGATAACCAGTCGGTAGAACATGAACCAGAGAAATCTAAACAGGTAATTTGGATCTATGCCTGTCTAAAAACGTTCTTGGGCTTATAGACCTAGCTTATTTATGCTCCAAAGGGGTAGAAAGGCTAGACTTGTGTCCTGTGTCTGTGCTATGCTAAAATGTGTAATCTCCCTGTTTTCTTAAATCTGTCAAGAGAAAGGTGCAGGATGATGTTCTGTCGGTGTTTGAGCAGGGAGAGATACCCGTTGATGCTTATGCACAACTGATTCAGCCTGTGAGGACCATCTTTTAGTGGTCGGCTCTGTTCCAAACAGAGAAAATAGGCTTGCATAATTTGGTGAAATACAAATATATTAAACATGTGCTGAATTAAACACTTTTATTTAGGGGTATTATTGGTTCACTGATAGGTTTGGACCTGGTTTGCAATTAGATTGTGTTCTCATACTTGTATACAATTGTGTTTTTGTTTCTTTTCAAATGGGTTACTGATCTCATTCACACAAGCTTGTTTGTATAATTTTCCTAAGCAGTTTCATACTGTAATTTACCCAAAGTCTCTTTTGACAAATTTATGAACAGAATGCTCAAGGAATCTTTTCAATGAAGTTTGCAACATACAGTACAAAACATTATTGTCTAGGAGTGCATTACACCAACATAAACATTTATGATGCCCACATCATATACTGTATGTATCAGTGAATATTTTCCTGCTGTTTCTCCTGCTTTATTCATACATGTAAAAAATATATATATATAATGTATAGCACACAGTGTGTAACTCTGAAAGCAAAGACTACGTGTTAATTGCTATGTTTGGAATTTTGCTTCAATAAACTTGTTGTTTTAAGATACTTTGATATCCTTTTTTCTCTCCCTTTATGTATCCTGTTATAACAGATGGGTTGGGTTAGATCATGAGGTAAAGGATGCAAACTGTGTGTGTCCTTGAAATATACAATAAAGTTATTGTTTTAAGACACCTTGGTGTTTACTTTATGATTTGCTTTATAAAGGGTATGGTTTGGAAGGTGCACGGAGTAGATTTTCTTTGCCCGCCCTACCATAGATTGTTTTCCAAACACTCGGGCATTTTCAGGAGTCACATCTACAGGTCTTGTTTTAATCGTGGTGTGTAAACTGTGGTTATAACTCTGCAGAACGTCTGACGGGACATCTATATACCGAAAAGTATTGGCATATGTAAAATATTTCCACATTTTGGATTTTAAGGTGCTTTTGAACCGTTTTACTATGCTGGCCTTTACATCGCTGTTCGTGACAAATGTACAAATGTACAATATTGTTCTGTCTTAGAAGTTTTTGTACCAATGTGTTATAAATTTTTTTGCCTTGGCCTGTATGTAGCTTTTTAGGAACTCGACTCTGTCTAAAGATCAAACTAAAACCCAGAGAAACTGTCTTGGCCTTTTATTTACACAGCCCAAGCATATTTTGAGAGCACATTGATACAAGTGAGGATAAATTTTATATCCATCATTGAATTTTGAGTAATAAGACATCTCTGCTAAATCTACTTGCTACTGGTAATTGATCATTGAAACAATTGTTCTGTTTCTCTTGAACCTCAGCTGTGCTTGTTTGTGCATACTGTAAGTGTATTGTTCACTCATCCATTCCAACACGTTTTTGCTTGACATTTCTTTTCTTTTTTTCCCCCATAGAGTGACGATGGCCAGTGACGTATTTAAGCACAGTGTGAAAGATTGTTCAACTTCAAGGCGGAAGTCTCAAGACCTGTGTATTTTCTCAAACACTTGTCAGCCATCGCAGTCACAGAGCCGGATTGATTTTAATGAAGCATTATGTAAAGTCTGTTGTAGCTTACGTGTTCTGCACCTGTGTAAGATGTATTAACTGGGTCTTGTTTAGCATGCCGTTTGGGTTCAATCTCAGGATGGGCACACTTGTCTTTTACTAGAATGTGATCCTGAGGAAATACACCCTTGTGTTTCCAGCATCTGTCGACAGATCAGTATTTAAAGATTAATACACACGGTGTTTTATTTGGTTAAAGCCTTGTGTGGCTTAAGAATTGTGAAACCGAGTAAAATTCATACTAAACTGTCTGAAGCAGTTTGTTGCTGAAGTAAACACTTTCGCTTATACAAAAGACCATGCAACAAAGTCCAAGATTCGGACAGCAGCTTTTGAACTTGTCTCTAATCACCATTACTGTTATTTTTTAAAACCAACATTAATTTACAGAAACCTAAGCAAATTGCATTATCCATGCTAAACAAGATCTGTTTGAGTTATATTTTCTGTCGGCTAACTGTTTGTGTTTTGTTTCTGTTGTCAGAGGAACCAAGACTCGGCAGCTAGAACAAGGAAAACCAGGTCCCTGCCCAGCGTGACACGTAATGCAACCTATAGAAGGTTTTCTCCTTTTATTATATCTAATAAAGATTCATTATGACCATATTGGTCGCTCAGTCATTTGGGCTTATGTGTTTAGCTCTGTTGAACATTTAGTGGAAAAATGTATGGAATGTCAAGAGAAAAAATGCATACCAGATGGACACATTTTGTAATATAACCAATTATTGCATATAGACATAGCTTATTTATGCTCAAAAGGGCTAGAAAAGATAGATTTGTGTCCTGTGTGCGTGCTTTGTTAAAATGTACAATCTCCCTTGTTTTCGTAAAGCTATCAAGATTGATGTGGATGATGTTATAGCTGAATTTGAGCAGGAGAGAGACCCATTGATGGATATGCAAAACTGATTCAGCCTGTGAAGACCAGCTTTATGTGGTCGGCTCTGTTCCAAACAGAAAATAGGTTTGCATAATTTAGTGAAATATAAATATATAAAGTATATTTGCTGGCTTAAACATTTTTATTTTAGGTGTATTACCGACTCACTGTTGGACCAGGTTTTGAATTTTCATTTATGCACCCTATATGTATACATTTTCTTGTGTTTTTTTCTTTTCAAGTGAATTGCAAATCTTTATACAATTAAGCTTGTGTGATTATTTTACGGCTGTTTCTCCTGCTTTTAGTCATAGTTTAAACAATTTTAATGTATAGCAAACAATTTGTAACTCAAAGTGAAGACCAGATCTTATTTTGCTATGTTTGGAATTTTGCTTCAATAAAATTTGTTGTTTTAAGACACTTTGGCATCTTTTTTTGAATCATTGAATAAAACTTGTTGTTTTAAATCACTTTTGGTATCTGAAATATGCCTTGCTTTATAAAGGGCATGGTTTTACAAGGTGGGCAAGGTAACGGGATGCTCAAGAGGTGTTTTGGGCTGTACTGCCAGGTTCCTTGGGTGTGTCATAGACTCTCTCTAAAACCTTTTCCTTGTACATCCACTCTGAAAGTTATTGTTTTAAACACTTGGGCATCTACCATATGCCTTGCTTTATAAAGGGCATGGTTTTTACATGGTGGGCAAAGTAACGCTATACCCATGGGTGTGTTTGGGACGCACTGCCAGGTTTTTTCCCTGGATGTGTCCTAGATTCCTCTTAAACCTTTCCTTGTACATCCACTCTGAAAGTTATTGTTTTAAACACTTTTGGTATCTGAATATGCCTTGCTTTATAAAGGGCATGGTTTTACAAGGTGGGTGAGGTAACGGGATGCTCAAGGGGTGTTTTGGGCTGTACTGCCAGGTTCCTTGGGTGTGTCATAGATTCTCTCTAAAGTTTTCTTGTACATCCTCTCGCCGGGTCTGTCGATCCCGCTCTCTGTACTCTCTGTACACACCCCGAGCGCTGCAAGCAGATAGGAGCAGGATGTCTGCTCCGCCCCATTGATGACTTACCTTTATGACACCTTACAGGCTCCCAAAGGTCCGTCTCGGATCACAAAGATGATCAGCCCCCAGTTTTAGCATCAAGGCTAAGATCGGCCGACCATTTTCCTTGCGCACGACTGACAAAAGGTCCGATGCCGGTCAAACAGCGCACCCAACAACAGGCAGAGATCAGACCGCGGGGGGAAATGACCATTAACTAGGTGGCATATGGTGGGTACCGGAAATGCCAGGGGGGCGGGACATACACCTGTCAAAATCTGATGATGTATAATAGTGACGCTCCTATACTACTCAGCCAAATAGTCAACCAAACCCTTCCTCTCCTTAATTTCAAACGGGCCTTACCAATGGGCCAGTAATGTGAAGTGGAAATTGGTAACGAGGACCATCTGTGGGACGGAACTCACACAGCATCGTGCCACAGTCATACCCCCAAGCCTAAGCTAACTGTGCACATTCAATGTTTTCTTTTAGGATAGACCAAATTTTAGCAAATCTATCATGTATTTGCATAATAGTAATATAATGAATAATATTAGTGGAAGGGAGGGAGTGCCTCTTCTATTCAACCTTCATTTAGAATACGCAGTTTTCCTCTGGGTTGTCAACCATATAATAGTTCAAAGGGAGAAAAGCCTACAGAGGCCTGCGGTACCTCCAGATAAGCAAACAACACTAGGGGGAATTAACTGATCCCAGTTTCAGCCATCCTCACTGACCACCATACGTAGCATTTGTTTTAGGGTCTGCTTAAACTGCTCCACTAAACTATCAGTTTGAGGGTGGTACAGTACACTCCCAAAATTCGGGTTACATTCCTAGATCACCCATGAATTGTGAACAATCGCAAATTTTTGCAGAGTTTAAACCCTAAATATTCCCCCAAAACACTTTAATTTCAAACTCAGCTTAATGCATTACCTAAAAATAAACCTGTATACTGTACTGCTATGTCTCCCGCAGTGCTAGAATGTAAAATACAGAAGTTACCGCTATATGTACTGTAGTTCATGCAAGCGCGTTTTCACTTCCAGAAGCCTTAGAAGTTGCAGCTTGTTTCAGCTGTATCTTGGGGCTTTAACCCTTAAACTGCCACATATTTGGAGGCTAATGCATCCCTGGACGCCAAATACTTTTTTGCTGCACTTTAAGTAAACATCACAATTAACAAAGAAAAAGTGAAATTTTAATGGAACACTTTTTTCGTGCAAAGAGCATCACAATTATTGCAACACTGATCATTTAACACACTGCTAATGAACTGTAAAAACTATTTAAAAAACTACTGGAACAATATGTACAACATACAAAGTGCAACTGACGCCATGGATGAAACTCAGTAAATCACTGAGCCAACTGCGTTTGAACTGGCTACACTCAAGCACACAGAGGTAAGCGCTGATGCTTGCAGGCTAGTCTAGTCCAGCGACTCAATCCCAGGGACAGTGAGGCTGCAGTACTGCAGGGTGTCAAACTTGGGTCACAGATACAAAGGAGATTGTAAAGACAGGAACTTTATTCAAACAATTCAAACAAACATGTCTCTTTCAGAAGTAAAATGAGCTCAGTTTGCAGTTACTTATCGATTAAAGAATAGAGAAACATCATAGGGGAGTACAACCCCCAACAGGAGCAGAGGATGTCTTGGAGAAACAAAGCAATCAGCCAAAAAGGACAGGTGCTGTTCAGGCTTTTAAGTAAATGGAAAACACAAGAACACTCAGCTGGAGATGTATCACAGTCAATCAACAGTAAGGAGAAATGAATAACGCTGTAGTGGTCTGGTGCCGCTAAGAATCACCCCGTCAAGAAGATGGTGATTTATTTATTTTTTGGTGGAGATTCCAGGGACCCACCCAGCCTTGACCCGACACACATGCGCTCACAAACAGAGACAAAAACAAAGCAAACCGGTAATCAAACAGCAAATAAAGAATGTAATGAAAACAAATGAAATAAGAAAACAATGACACCACCCCTTTACCCCTTACGGTGATTACACATTAAATACAACAAACAAAACACACACAAACAGATACACAAACAAAACACACACAGTAAATTATGAAAAAGTTCATGAAAATGTCAATGGATGAAAGTAATGAAAATAGATAGTTCAGAGATCCGCACGTTGAATGGGAATGTACAAATAGTCCTACCCGTAGTTGTTGAAATGGTGAAGACGGGTGGATGGGTTCAGGAGCACTCCTTTCTTTGCAGGGCAGAATGGCCATGAATCCACTTACAGTCCTCATGTACACAGGCAGATGGCAGACAATC
>NW_024380529.1:0-50379 GCF_016835505.1 Polypterus senegalus | reverse complement strand
GTTTCACCCCTTCCCCTATTATACTTTAAGTTTGCTGTGAATTTTAGCTGCAGTTGTGCCTTTGGCTTAGAGAAACCAGATCACACTACAGTCTGAGAAATCTGAGTCTGTGAAATTAGTAGAATTTATTACTCTTCAGAGTGAGTAGTTTGCTTGTTTGAAAGATACCAAGTTGTTGGTAGTGAGATTGATGAAAGAGGTATTATTTTTCAAATTTTAGTTTACAATATACAGTGGTACCTCGGTATACGTCCTTAATCCGTTCCAGATCCTTGGACTTATACCAAACAGGAAGTATACAAAACTAATTTTTCCCCATAAGAAATTATGGGAAAATGATTAATCCATTCCCATGAAAAAAAAATCCTATTGTTATTGGCATATTATACATTGATGGGGTTGTATAAAATAATTTAATCACTGCTTAATACTAAAATACAAAACCAATTAGATGAAATAAATGAAAATGTAACCTCACTTTTTAATAACATCTTTGTTTTTCACAATCGTAGATACCATCGTTCTCGGCAAACGGTATGCAACAGCCATGTCCCAGATACGCATGCCACCTTCAGACTTTTCAGCAATCAATTCAAATTCGTGAAAAACACAATCACATTGTGACAATGCAGGTTTGCAGTATGCTCCCATCTGCTGTCAGGGAGCCCTTGAACCCCACAATCACGGTAATGTTACCGATGAGTTTAGCAGTGAGGCACAACAAAGCATGGGGATGGTGAAAAAGTGCAAAGTGCTTTTATTTAAACAATCAACAAAACAAGTGTTCAAATTAAAGTGCAGTGTCCAAAGTTACAATAAATAATCCATAAAATCAGAAGTGAAACAGAGGTTAAAAACAATAGAAAAAGTCTTCTAAAAAACAAGGTTAAAATAAAGCAGGACGCATTCTTTGAAAGAAAAAAAAAATCCCGAATCGGTGCCTTTTTACCTGGTGGCCCCCCTGCTTCCCAACAGGGGAGTCTCCCTACTTGCAGCTGACCTTCACTCTGCCTACTTCAGCTGTTCAGTTCACCTCAGAGTTATTATAGTTTTGACTTTTGTTGCTAGTTTTTATTTTTATATTCAGGTCTTAATTTTAGTTTTAATTTAATTTTAGTTAGCCTTCATGCCATATTTTTAGTTTTAGTTTAGTTTTTATTTCACAAAGTAATTTTTATTTTATTTTTATATATATTAGTTTCAGTTTTAGTTTTAGTAACTTTAGTATTGTTAAAGCAATTTTGTGGAGGTTAATTTTGTGCCACAATGCGAGAACTGTAGACTTAATAATTTTGGAAATAACATTTATTTAATGTCAGTAGAAACCTATAGGTATGTCCTGTTAAAAAACACAAAAATAAACCCAGATACTGAATTTGAACTGACTGTGGAACACACTGCAGTTTTGCATGCAAAATAGTAATCCTAATTTAAATGGTATAATTGAAACAACAAATGCTTCTTTGTCCTTTGCACAACTTACTAAAGCCCCACCATAACAGTGATACAAAACAGCCTGACTGATTCAATTATACATCGTTCTGTTAATTTTCAAGAAAACTCTGTGCTCTAGAGAAGTGGTCATTCTGTTACACAATTCAGATGACAACTGTCCACAAACTGAAAATATGTTCAACAAATGCTTGTGAGGCCGGAGCACACACAAGGTCCAAAGCCACAGGGCTAAATTTAGGATACACAGCCACCCTGGCTTGCCAGAACTGAAGAGGATTTCCAGTAAAATCCCCCTGCCTAACCTCCTCCTGATATTTCTGCATTTCATGTGGAGCACTTTCAGATGGCCAAGGCTGGTTTTCAGGGTTTAGGCTAATTATTGTATTATTCAAGTACTTGTATTTCTGAAGGACTGTGATGTTTGCTGAAACTGCTACTGTTTGTGTAGACTCATCTTGTTGTGCTTCTATGGTGTGATTGTGTTTCACTGCCTCAGTCAATACAAATAACTCTGCTGTTCTTTTCAAAGATATTAGTTCAGGAGACTGTAAGGTTAGAGAGAGTTGGATCCATTAGATCATGCGGCTGCAGGGACTGGATCAAATTGGTCACTACTGGGATCTAACAGACATGTAAAAGCGCTGGCGCAAACACTTAAGAAGAGCTTGTGCCGAATTTTTCTCTCCACAAGTTGACTGGAGATGTGCCTCCAGGTTTAGCAGGGAAGGTATCACCTCTGACAGAGGCTGGCTATCTGTTTGAAGCTGATCTGTGTGCCTGCCAAATGGCTCCAATACTTTAAGTTGGTTTTCCAACTTGGCCCAATCACTGGTCAACAGTGTATCTATCCCGAGTTCATCAAGAACCTCATTAAGTGTAGCTTTAGTTTCCAGAAGTCGCTTCAGGATGTCAAGTGTACTGTTCCACCGTGTTCGACCACACTTTTAGAAACAAACAGAGAATAATGTTATTCTAATAAAAGGTAAGAAGTTTAAACAAAATAATCACTTATTCCTAGTGCATCATAGAATAACTAAATGATAATTTTGGTCAAAGCCACTATTATTATTATTACTAGCAGAATACCAGGCTGCATGTGAAGTGAGAAGTAGTGTGTTAAAGAAGGAAAGAGAAAGAAAAGGAAACATTTTGAAAATAACGTAACATGATTGTCAATGTAATTGTTTTGTCACTGTTATGAGTGTCGCTGTGAGATATATATATATATATATATATATATATATATATATATATATATATATATATAGAGCAAAAAGCAGATATATGTCGATATTAATTTTAAGAAGTTATGAAAAAGAAAAGGAAACATTTTAAAAATGTAACATGATTGTCAAAGTAATTGTTTTGTGTATTTGGCGGCGGCAGCGTCACGAAGTTGTTTTCGGTAGCTGCATCAGAAAATGTACCACTACGTCTGACACGCCTCCTTTTTACTGTTTTCTCAAAGCTTGGATTGCTGCTGTCATATATTATACACACACACACACACACACACACACATACATACATACATACATACATATACATATATATATACATACATATATACATATATACACATATATATATATATACACATACATATCTTCATATCTACATATCTATATATACATATCTACATATACACATATATATATACATACCTATCTACATCATATATACACACACATACATACATACACACACACAAATTATATATATGTGTGTATGTATGTGTGTGTGTGTATGTATGTGTGTGTGTGTATGTATGTGTTATATATATATATATATATATATATATATATATATAATGTAGATAGGTGTGTGTATATATATATACAATACATACACACATATATATGTGTATATATGTTGTATGTGTCTATATGTGTGTGTATAGCTTTGGTCACTGAGTGCAAGGGAAAAATAATAAAATATAGTCTATAAGTTATTAAACAGTAAAACATTAACGTTTTAAGAAGTACAGGTACATTGAGCACTACTGGAGTGGTTTGGTAAACTACATTTTAAAGACTGTGTAACACAACAGGTAAGTAACTAACAGCAGCTAAAATATATGGATCATCTCTCGGTGGTAGATCCCTTTTGAAAGGCGCTACACGACGGCTGTGGTATAGAAATTACATTTTCTATGTGAACGCTCAAATTTGTGCCTCTGGTAATGTGCCTTACCGCATTTAAAGAAAATTAGTTTTGTGTCCTCTGCAGTGTTAAGAGAGAAAGGCTTTGGTTTGGGATAAAAGGTGTAAAGAAAGGAAAGTTGCCTTTTCTTTTATATAGTATAGAGAGATGTGTTCGCTGACGCTATGATCGCCTTTTGGGGACAGTCGCGTGGGTCTTGTGTAGACTGGTGAGACGCCCCTGCCATTAATCGGCTGTGATGGCACTGTCAGTCCTCCACTGCGTGTGCGTGTCTTCATAATCCGAGGTGAGGACCTCATAATCGATCGTGCAAAAGAAAGTGTGAATCGCCTTAATAATATTTTTCCGTGGTGTAGAAAGGGGTCCCGTGTTTGCACTTATCTGGGCTATAGCGCAGGGGAGGATGAAAAAATTAAAAGTGCTCACTTTGACTTAAGGCAGAAGCGCAGTCAGCGTCTCAAAGGCCGGCACAGCTATGCGCGCGCTGGCTGCTCGACTTTTGCTGGGCAGGAGACCCAGTTTTGCAGACACGCTCATGATATCAAAAGTCTCAGCTCTTTGGAGGTCATTCATATATTATATATATAGTAAAATCCCGCCCTCGCAGCGGAGAAGTAGTGTGTTAAAGAAGTAATGAAAAGAAAAGGAAACATTTTAATAATAACGTAACATGATTGACATTGTCATGAGTGTTGCTGTCATATATATGCCTGCCTAAATAAGTCACCCTCGCTTTGCTCTTACTTTATTTACCGCTCATTTAATCATGGCTATTGGCGGAAAAATTATAAAATGGAAGGAGGATGGCTTTACCAAAACAATTATTGATGGCTTAATCGATTATTCATAAAGCTTGAATTGGTGATGTTTTTCTGTGTTAACCTCATATTTTTCAGACTTCTTCTCAAACTAAGGTGGTGCGAGGGTAAAATGAATCGGGATGCGCTTGATCAATGTAATCGTGTACCAGGAAATCATGCATTGACAAAAGCTCCCCTTTGCTTGTAATGCAAAGTGTGATTAAATGCATTATTTTTAACGTTATGGAGCACATGCATCAAGCTTCTCAGCTGTGCTTGTGCTAAGAAAAGGAAAGATTTTAAAAATAACGTAACACGATTGTCAATGTGACCTTTTGTAAGTAGTGCCTGGAGGATTCAGTGTGGAGAAACTCTAGAGACAGCGTGTGTATTAACTTGTGGATTTTTCTGTGAGTATTTGGTGGCAGTCTGACGGTTGTTTGAAGACGGCATTAGCCGGAGCTCAGCTCAGACCGAAATTAGATGAATGGGAGGGAGATGATGACGTGACTCCCCACCCGCCTTTAACTGTCAATCCCCACAAACACAGTCTCTGGAATTTGCATAAGCACACCCTTCACCTACAATTTTAACTTAGTTACAAAGTGATCAAAACTCTCGCTTATATCCCGCGCCCTCTCATTAAACTTGTATCCCGTGATTACCTGTGGGCATGTGAAACGCCAGCGTAGCCTGTCTATGAACTTAATTTAAAGTTTAGGTTTACACCTTGCTTTCTTTCCGAGGCAGCAACACTCATGAATATGGTAGTATATGTCACTCGCTCGCTTCTTATTGTTTCGCTGCCTTCTCAATTATATAATGCATGTTTTCTTAAGCGCTTTTGGAGGTCTTCCTGGTTTTCTACGCTGCGCTGACAATCAGTTCGCGGATTACGGGAGGCGTGATGATGTCACACTAAACTCCCCCACGCCATTCCAGCTCAACTCCATTACAGTTAATGGAGAAAAATACCTTCCAGTTATGACCATTAGGTAGAATTTCGAAATGAAACCTGCCCAACTTTTGTAAGTAAGCTGTAAGGAATGAGCCTGCCAAATTTCAGCCTTCTACCTACACGGGAAGTTGGAGAATTAGTGATGAGTCAGTGAGTGAGGGCTTTGCCTTTTATTAGTATAGATTTATTATTATTATTCACTATTGGTGTGAATTTCCCCTTGGGATTAATAAAGTATCTATCTATCTGTTACCACTGTGGTTGCAGGATTTTGTTTTGTTCAGTTTCACAGTCAAAGATTCATCTTACCTCTGTAACTGATCTCATTTAATAAGATGGCCTTATTTTCTCTTCTCATATTCAGAAAAGCTTTAAAGTGTGATTTTAAAAAAAAATATTTATTAAATTATTACTGTGTACCATACTATGTACCAATGCCTGATTCAGTCTAATAAAATTTTTCCAAATTTAGCTTTATAATTTGTATATTGACACCAAATCTGGAAAATAACTGCTCAATTAGTCTTGTAAAAAACTTAAAGCTGCATTAAATCATTTGAAATAAATAATTTTTATTATTTATTTTACACCCAGCCTCCAGAATCATCTATTAAGTATAATCTATAAATATAACACTACAAAATAAGTAATTTTTAAATATGATAATTTATTACGATTTTACCAAGACTAATTAAAATGTAATGTGCTGTATAAATGTGCTAATGTGTTATATTATTACAAAATATAACCGATTAGAGAGACAATGGATACATATTGGATGGTTTGTTGACCGTTTATCATACATGCCACAATCTTGCTACCTGAAACAAAAAGTATTAACCGTTTCTTTGATATTGTGTTGCTGTATTCATTTTATAAATGATGAGCACATTTATTCGCAGCACGTGGCATGCTAAATTTGGGATCAAGAGAGGAAACAAATTTTTCTGAATGAAGGCATGTCACACAGCCTGGTAGACATGCCAGTGTCAATAAATAAGTTTACTTGCGTCTTCGCGTTTTTGTTGTTCAGCTGAGTTCGTTCCCCAATTTGCTGTCCTCTGCAAACATGATGTTAATGTCTGCTGTCTTGTATGATGTGTACTAGAACTTGCATGTATACTCAAATTGCACTCGTTTTTCAGCCTTTCTTTTTCTTTACCCAGAAATGTGTCGTAGGCTAATTTGTGATAGCTATTAAGGTGCACTTTAAGGTTTGTTGGGTTTTTACATATTCATACAAAAAAAGTAGCTCAAAGTGCTTTACAAAATGAATAGAAAAATAGAAGACACGATAAAAAATAAACATAAGTCAACATTAATTAACATAGAATAAGAGTAAGGTCCGATGGCCAGGGTGGACAGAAAAACAAAACTCCAAAGGCTGGAGAAAAAATAAAATCTGTAGGGGTTCCAGACCAGAGACCGCCCAGTCCCTCTGGGCAATCTACCTAACATAAGTCAAACAGTCCTCTTTGTATTTAGGGTTTTCATGGAAGGACCTGATGATGATGGTCACGTAGACTTCTGGCTTTCAGTCCATCAATGTTGGTGCATCATGATGCTTTGAGTAGGTGGTGGTGGCGCAGGCCGCCACCACAAAGAAACCAGAAAAAGAAACAGAAGAGAGAGTAGGGGTCAGTACGGATTTTGGAGCCACTGTGAATAATTATTATGAAGAATTGAACATA
Organism: Polypterus senegalus; assembly: GCF_016835505.1. Lineage (NCBI taxonomy): Eukaryota > Metazoa > Chordata > Cladistia > Polypteriformes > Polypteridae > Polypterus > Polypterus senegalus. The sequence continues at coordinate 43,312 of NW_024380529.1, read as the reverse complement.
CAGAGTATCAGTATTAAGTTAAAGTGATGTAAAGGCCATGTTAAAGTAATGTGTTTTCAGCAGTGTTTTAAATTGCTCTACTGTATCAGCCTGGCGAATTCCTATTGGCAGGCTATTCCAGATTTTAGGTGCACAACAGCAGAAGGCGCCTCACCACTTCTTTTAAGTTTAGCTTTTGGAATTATAAGGAGACACTCATTTGAAGATCTAAGGTTACGATTTGGAATATAACGCGTCAGGCATTCCGATATATAAGATGGAGCGAGATTATTTAAGGCTTTATAAACCATAAACAGTATTTTAAAGTCAATCCTGAATGACACAGGCATCCAGTGTAGTGACATCAAAACTGGAGAAATGTGTTCGGATTTTCTTTTCCCAGTTAGGATTCTAGCAGCTGCATTCTGCACTCGTTGCAAATGATTTATGTCTTTTTTGGGTAGTCCTGAGAGGAGTGCATTACAGTAATCTAGTCTACTGAAAACAAAAGCGTGAATTAATTTCTCTGCATCTTTCAATGATATAAGAGGTCTAACTTTAGCTATGTTTCTTAAGTGAAAAATGCTGTCCTAGTGGTCTGATGAATATGCGATTTAAAATTTAGATTACAGTCAAGCGTTACCCCTAAATTTTTTACTTCCATCTTAACTTTTAATCCTAGTGCATCAAGTTTATTTCTGATAACCTCACTGAATCCATTATTGCCAATTACTAAAATTTCAGTTTTCTCTTTATTTAGTTTGAGAAAATTACTATTCATCCATTCAGAAATACCAGTAAGACATTGTGTTAGTGTATCGAAAGAGTCAGAGTCATCAGGTGCTATAGATAAGTACAGCTGTGTGTAGATTCAGCCGCGTTCTTTCAGACATGATCACGAAAACTGATTTCTTTTTTTTAGAAATTATTTTATTTCAGTTAGTCTTTAAGCTACTGTAATCGTTTCGTATCGTTTTAGTTTTTCATCTCAGTTTTATTTATTTTATTTCAGTTTACAAAATGTTTTTCATTAATAGTTTTAGTCTTCGTTTTCGTTTTAGTTTACGATTATTACTTTGGTTCACCTCTCCGATCCCTGGCTCCGGTAGGCTCCTCCTGACAGCGATTTGAGATCCACAGCGACCAGGGCGCCTATGCTGGGGAATACACTCGCCTAAGTCCTTACACAGAGAGTCATCCTCCTTTCAGTCAATCCCGGTCCATGATCACTCAGCGGGAGTGACCACTACTACTATTACCCGGGTGTCAGCCCAACACCCAGGCTCCCTGTTCAGCTGCAACGCTCTCCTGCACCGTCTCTTTCTCTCTCTCAACCTCCGTCCTTTCTTTCTTTTTCCTCCCCATCTAGCCGACTTGCTTCTATTTATCAAGATAAGCAGCCCCAGGAACAGTCACGAATGCGGATGGTTTCTCACCTGTGCACTTAGGTGAGAAACGACCACATCACGAATCGCCCTGAGAACCGCTTCAGCCACACAACCACCACGCCCCATCACCAAGCCGCAAGCGCGGTGATTATTTATTTTAAAACTGGCCTTTGACAGGAGCTGTGAACCGCTATACCTCACACGTGAAAATTCACAGAGAGTTATAGTGCAGGCTGTTCACTGAATGCTAGCGACTGGTGCACTGGACGCTTGTGGGCAGTCGTGGCTTTGTTCTCGAGAAATTAACAAGGGTATCACGTGAGTTGTATTCCAAACAAAGGTCATATACCAAGCAAAATGTTTCGTGTCCAAACAGGATGTATACCAAGTTGGACTTATTCCAAAGCGGATGTATACCGAGGTACCACTGTATTGGCTTACTGTTAAGTTAATTGCGTGGAAATTGTTACCATTTTGCTGAAGTTCCTCTGTCACAAAAGGTGAAAATAATTTTGAAAGAAGAAAAAACTGTCAATTTCCAATTCTTGCCTATCAAATTTTCACATTTGAGTTTTTGCATTACAATTATATATGTGGATGAAATAGTATATGGAATATTTTGTGTTAAATAGCAGTCTTCACTATTTTTAATTATCTTAATGATTGCTCTTGATCCATTAAACATCCATGATTTCAACAAAAAATTTTGTTTTTTAGGATGTTTGGCATGGTTTTAGAAGATTGTCATTCAGAAGTACAGAAAGTATCTGGCCTAGTGGAGAAGAAAATTTGTGCAGTTGGGATAACAAAGATACTCACAGAATGCCCTGCAATGATGGACACAGATTATACAAAATTATGGTAATTATTAATAAATTTGGTTTCAAATGCTTTCCAATATCTGAAGATGATTTATACCTTATTATTTGCTTATTGGCTAGATCAGTGTATACAGTCTAAACTGTTCTGAGCCATATCCATTGTCTGTTTTCCTATTGCTTTTACTGTTAATTTTAATAGTGACCGAAAAAGTTCAGATACTTGGAATACTGAAAAAGGTAATTTCCGAATAGATATATTGTTTTAGTGTTAAACAAGTAACATTCCAACATGCGTTGGATTGTATTTTAAAAAAATGATCACACAACCTGTGTACTTGCTGGGTTAGTATGGCTTGAATAAGGCAGCAAAATTGTACATTCAGTAATACTGAGTGATTAGCTACAAAAGTTGTCCGCTGTTAAATCAAGTGAACATTTTGACTTGTCATAGTGTCAAATTTCCATTTTGATGAAATATATCACCAGCGCTAGGAACATTTGTTTTTAGTAGTTTTTTCTTTTATTGTAGTATCCATGATACAAAACTAAACTGACAAACATTAGTAGGTTATTATTAAATTTTATGTTCTGCTCTTCTGTGTGCTGGAATTTTCATTACATGAAATCGGTCTTAAGCACTTATGAATGCGATGAATCAAAACATGTGTTTTGTTCCAGTGCATTGGCTTTTATATATATATTCCAGACTCTACAGCGATAAATGAATTTCCACGAAGTAGGATTCTTTATTTATAAATCTAATATTTTCACAGTTAGAGCATAGAAAACCTGTTTACAACCTTCTAAATACGTTTTTTTAACATTATTCGAGCCCTCTAGACATGAAATAACACCCTTTAGTCAAAAATTTAAACTGTGCTCCATGAAAAGACAGATATGGCAGTTGTTTCTCATAATTAAAAGAATGAAAACATATCTTCCTCTTCAAAGGAGTGGGCATCAGGAGCAGAGAATGCTAGAGAGAGAGAGAGAGAAGTAAACAATCAAAAATCAATAGGGCTGTTGGGTTTTAAGTGGAAGCACCGCGATAAAGCGGCCGCAAGGAAGGGATCAATGTGAAGGTAGTCTTTCAGCATTTTTTAGGGGAGCGTCCCTATCTTCTAAGCAAACAGCCCCTCTGCTCACACCCCCTCCGTCAGGAGCAGAGAATGTCGAGAGAGAGAGAGAAGCAGAGAAAAGCAAACAATCAAAAATACATACTTGCTGTTACAGCTTTTAAGTGTGCAAAGCACCCTGAGGGAAGCATATCATATATCATTGAGGAGTTTTATTTAATACGTAATACTTGCTCTGATTGGGTAGCTTTCAGCCATCCACCAATAGCGTCCCTTGTATGAAATCAACTGGGCAAGCAAACTGAGGAAGCATATACCATAAATTGAAAGACCCATTGTCCGCGAAATCCATGAACCAGCAAAACATCCGTGATATATATTTAGATATGCTTACATTTAAAATCCGCGATGGAGTGAAGCCGGGAAAGTCGAATCATGATATAGCGAGGGATCACTATATATATATATATATATATATATATATATATATATATATATATATATATATATATATATATATATATATATATATATAGTGCATCCGGGAAGTATTCACAGCGCATCACTTTTTCCACATTTTATGTTACAGCCTTATTCCAAAATGGATTCAATTCACTTTTTTCCTCAGAATTCTACACACAACACCCCATAATGACAACGTGAAAAAAGTTTACTTGAGGTTTTTGCAAATTTATTAAAATTAAAAACTGAGAAATCACATGTACATAAGTATTCACAGCCTTTGCTCAATACTTTGCCGATGTACCTTTGGCAGCAATTACAGCCTCAAGTTCTTTTGACTATGATGCCACAAGCTTGGCATACCTATCCTTGGCCAGTTTTGCCCATTCCCCTTTGCAGCACCTCTCAAGCTCCATCAGGTTGGATGGGAAGCGTCAGTCCACTGCCATTTTAAGATCTCTCTAGAGATGTTTAATCGGATTCAAGTCTGAGCTCTAGCTGGGCCTCTCAAGGACATTCACAGAGTTGTCCTGAAGCCACTCCTTTGATATCTTGGCTGTGTGCTTAGGGTCGTTGTCCTGCTGAAAGATGAACCGTCGCCCCAGTCTGAGGTCAAGAGCTCTGGAGCAGGTTTTCATCCAGGATGTCTCTGTACATTGCTGCAGTCATCTTTCCCTTTATCCTGACTAGTCTCCCAGTCCCTGCCGCTGAAAAACATCCCCACAGCCTGATGCTGCCACCACCATGCTTCACTGTAGGGATGGTATTGGCCTGGTGATGAGTGGTGCCTGGTTTCCTCCAAATGTGACGCCTGGCATTCACACCAGAGTTCAATCTTTGTCTCATCGGAACAGAGAATTTTGTTTCTCATGGTCTGAGAGTCCTTCAGGTGCCTTTTGGCAAATTCCAGGCAGGCTGCCATGTGCCTTTTACTAAGGAGTGGCTTCCGTCTGGCCACTCTACCATACAGGCCTGATTGATGGATTGCTGCAGAGATGGTTGTCCTTCTGGAAGGTTCTCCTATCTCCACAGAGGACCTCTGGAGCTCTGACATAGTGACCATCGGGTTCTTGGTCACCTCCCTGACTAAGGCCTTTCACCCCCGATCGCTCAGTTTAGATGGCCGACCAGCTCTAGGAAGAGTCCTGGTGGTTTCGAACTTCTTCCACTTACGAATAATGGAGGCCACTGTGATCATTGAGACCTTCAAAGCAGCAGAAAATTTTCTGTAACCTTCCCCAGATTTGTGCCTCAAGACAATCCTGTCTCAGAGGTCTACAGACAATTCCTTTGACTTCATGCTTGGTTTGTACTCTGACATGAACTGTCAACTGTGGGACCTTATATAGACAGGTGTGTGCCTTTCCAAATCATGTCCAGTCAACTGAATTTCCCACAGGTGGACTCCAATTAAGCTGCAGAAACATCTCAAGGATGATCAGGGGAAACAGGATGCACTTGAGCTCAATTTGGAGCTTCATGACAAAGGCTGTGAATACTTATGTACATGTGATTTCTCAGTTGTTTTATTTTTAATAAATTTACAAAAATCTCAAGTAAATTTTTTTCACTTTGTCATTATGGGATGTTGTGTGTAGAATTCTGATGAAAAAAATGATGTCGCTGTGAATACTTTCCGGATGTTGTGTGTGTGTATATATATGTGTGTATATATATATATATATATATATGTGTGTGTGTGTGTGTGTATATATATATATATATATATATACACAAAGAAACACATTAGATACACCAGATCTCAATATGAAGTTGGCTATCTATACAAATAACGACAGGACTATTTTAGGAACAAAAGGATGCCAAGTCTTTTAATGGAAATAAGTTTTCTGCCTACAGAGGGCTCAATTGTTTAGACACCCTAAAATCAGAGTGAAATGAAGATGTGGCAGGCTAGTCCATTTTTTCAAAAACTGAATTTCTGCTACTCAAAATGCTTTTCAGTATCTTGTGTGGCCCCCACGAGCTTGTATGCATGCTTGACAACGTCGGGGCATGCTCCTAATGAGACGACGGATGGTGTCTTGTGGCATTTCCTCCCAGATCTTTATGAGGGCATCCCTGAGCTGTTGTACAGTCTGAGGAGCAACCTGGTGGCGCCTAATGGACCCAAACATAATGTCCCACAGGTGTTCTATTGGGTTTAAGTCAGGGGATCGTGAAGGCCATTCAATTGTTTCAATTCCTTCATCCTCCAGGTACTGCCTGCATACTCTTGCCACATGAGGCCGGGCATTGTCGTGCATTAGGAGGAAACCAGGACCTACTGCACCAGCGTAGGGTCTAACAGTGGGTCCAAGGATTTCATCCTGATACATAATGGCAGTCAAGGTGTCTTTGTCTAGCTTGTAGAAGTCTGCGTCCCTCCATGGATATGCCTCCCCAGAGCATCACTGACCCACCACCAAACCTGTCATGTTGAACGACGTTGCAGGCAGCATATCGTTCTCCTTGTCTTCTCCAGACTCTTTCACGTCTATCACAGCTGCTCAGGGTGAACCTGCTCTCGTCTGTGAAAAACACAGGGTGCCATTGGTGGACCTGACAATTCTGGTATTCTATGGTAAATGCCGATCGAGCTCTACTGCTCTGGGTTGTGAGCACAGGGCCCACTAGAGGACGTTGGGCCCTCAGACCACCCTCAAGAAGTCTGTTTCTGATTGTTTGGTTAGAGACATTCACACCAGTGGCCTGCTGGAGATCATTTTGTAGAGCTCTGGAAATGCTCATCCTGTTTGTCCTTGTCCAAAGGAGCAGATACCAGTCCTGCTGATGGGTTAAGGACCTTCTATGGTCCTGTCCAGCTCTCCTAGACTAACTGCCTGTCTCCTGGAATCTCCTCCATGCCCTTGAGACAGTGCTGGGAGACACTGCGAACCTTCTGGCAATGACACACATTGATGTGCCATCCTGTAGAAGTTGGATTTCCTGTGCAACCTCTGTAGGGTCCAGGTTTCGCCTCATGCTACCAGTAGTTACACTGACCATAGCGAAATGTAAAACTAGTGAAAAAAAAAGTCAGAAAAGATGAGGAGGGAAAAATGTCAGTGGCTTCCACCTGTTAATAAACCATTCCTGTTTTGGGGGTCATCTCATTGTTGCCCCTCTAGTGCACCTATTGTTAATTTCATTAACACCACAGCAGCTGAAACTGATTAACAACCCCCTCTGCTACTTAACTGACCAGATTAATATCCCATAAGTTTCATTGACTTTATGCTATACTCTGATTAAAAGTGTTCCTTTAATTTTTTTGTGTATATATATATATATATATATATATATATATATATATATATATATACACACACACACACACACATGCATATTGTATGTTTGTGTATATGTAAAATATACTGTATGTGTTATTGTCTCTGTATATATTATAAATAATATACAGTTCCATGCTAATGTTTGGATACCATTATTGCCATATTTTGTTGACATTTGAAGTAAAAAAATAAATAAATGTAGGTTTGACAGCAGTCATCTAAAAACAGTGGATTTTCTTATAGAAAACACCAAGGTACAATTACGATTATATTCATGATTTGGAAAAAATGTTTTCAAGATGTGGTATTTGAAACATTTTGGGTGCCCTTTTCTGGTCTTAGTGGTTATAGAACTTGCGGGATTGTTACTCTGGTCTAGAATCGTCAGCTGATGACAATTCCAAAGTGTAATTTTGTTTTTCAAACACTGTACAACACTCAACAATCATTGGAAAAGCCACCAGAAGGAAACCCTACCTATGATCACATCATAAAAGGGTCTGAATACTTAGGACCATGTGATATTTCAGTTTTTCTTTTTTAATAAATCTGCAACAATTTCAAAAATTCTTTTTTTTGTCTGTCAATATGGGGTGCTGTGTGTGCATTAATGAGGAAAAAAATTAATTTAAATAATTTTAGCAAATGGCTGCAATATAACAAAGAGTGAAAAATTGAAGGGGGTCTGAATACTTTCCGTACCCCTTTTAAGTTCCATAATCGGTCAAACCCCAAGTATAACCTCCTTTGACTTGTTCTCTACACATTGTGTTTTCTTAGGGAACCTTAAGTGGAGCAGAATTTTTTGTAACCTTGGCCAGATCTGTGCCTTGCCACAATTCTGTCTCTGAGCTCTTCAGGCAGTTCCTTTGACCTCCTGATTCTCATTTGCTCTGACAAGCATTGCAAGCTGGGTCTTATATAGACAGGTGTGTGGCTTTCCTAATCAAGTCCAATCAGTATAATCAAACATAGCTGGACTCAAATGAAGGTGATCTCAAGGATGATCAGAAGAAATGGAAAGCACCTGAGGTAAATATGAGTGTAAGCAAAGGGTCTGAATACTTAGGACCATGTGATATTTCAGTTTTCTCTTTTTAATAAATCTGCAACAATTTCAAAATTCTTTTTTTTTGTCTGTCAATATGGGGTGCTGTGTGTGCATTAATGAGGAAAAAATTAATTTAAATAATTTTAGCAAATGGCTGCAATATAACAAAGAGTGAAAAATTGAAGGGGGTCTGAATACTTTCCGTACCCCTTTTAAGTTCCATAATCGGTCAAACCCCAAGTATAACCTCCTTTGACTTGTTCTCTACACATTGTGTTTTATGAACTAACATTCTGTTAGCTGCCTTAATCGGTTCTCAACACTGTCTGAAACTTGATAGTGACGAGTCCACTATGACTACTTAACACTAGAATTACCAGAGCCTCTGAAAAATCTCATAGATCTGACCCACCATAAATCCGTTCAAACCTCTCCACCAGCGTCCTTTGTCTTCAAAATGTGCCGATAAAGACAAGCTGCAAGCAGCCGGCTATTCCATCCCCCCACCGACTTAGAACGTGCACAAATTTCTCCCAGCTCATGCCTTGATTGATTATCTGAGAGTGAAGTGGAGTTTTAGAGTGGAAATAATAGATCGTTATTTGGAACACACGCATTTCATGTGTGTTCCGTTTGTACAGTAATCTGTGTAAACACATTTGTAAAACAGAAATGTTTTTCATATTTTAGTAGTAAATGTCAAAATGTAGGCATAAACTATATAATGCACTGAATAAGCTCCTGATCTGACTCTAAGTAACAGCGGCAGCACATTTCCACACCCGATCTTGCTGTTCATTTTCAAATAATATTGCATTAGTGCGATGATGTTTTCACATATATTGTCTCTTTCTTTCAGTGTAATAGAAACCACAGCATAGAGAAGTGCGTACATTGTAACAGGTACACACACACATTGTAAATGCAGAAAGGACGATCCTTGCGTGTGTGTGAACTGTTAACATTTGAATCGGATGATTGCATATAGCGCTGAACTTGAAACTTACTGCTCTGTACTATTCTGTCCTCTGTATGTCCTGGAGTACAAAAGAAACAGCATACAGCAACATATGGGGACTGGCAAGATCGGGAGGGGGAACCACGCTGTCACTGATTACAAAACCACAAGATGAAAGAAAGAGACAATATATGTGAAAACATCATCGCACTAATGCAATATTATTTAAAAACGAACACCATCAGATCGGGTTTGAAAATACGCCCGATCTGACTCTGTTCGTTTTCCAATAATATTGCATGTACTGTGCGTTGATCTTGCTTCACTGAATAAGCTCACGCCTTCTGTAACAGCGCCAGCGTGTATTCAAATGCTGTTCGTTTTCAAGTAATATTGCTTCAATGCGAAAACAGAAGCCCTCCCGCAAGAAATGTCCACTCACATATAAGAACAACGCAGCTGCACCTGGTGTGGAAGGCTTCTGTTTTCTCCAATCTGAGTTCACCTCTATTATAGCGCGTCTTTTTATTTGAAATCGGTGTCAGATCGGGAGAGTGGGGGGGTTCAGGAAGCTTGAATAGCTGCACCAGGCGTAAAGGAGAAAGATGGCAGGCGTCATCCTGCCAATCGCCTGTCCTTCAAAGAAACAGCACAGCTTACAGAGCTCACCATCGCTACACCGTCCAGATCTAAACACTAGCGTGGTGCATGTGCCCAAAAAAGTCTAACTGCATTCTCGTACCATTGCTCGCGTACTAAAGTGTCAGCAGGTATTTTTCGTGGTATTGCTCATGTAATTTGTGAGCATGCCCTTGACAATCAAACAGAGGAAGCTCTGCATTATACTTGTGCCTTTATGCTGTAGGAAGATAAGTAAATAAAGTAAAACTAAAAAAAAAAAAGACGCTAACTTTGACAAGTACTATACATTTACAGTGACTGTTACAGACGCAAATCAAATGTATGCTTTTATTGTATAATATTAACAATAAGAACAGCTCACTACTCAAAATGTTTATGTTGGGAGATGTCTCTTCTGTTTCTTTTTTCCGGTTTTTTTGTGGTGGCGGCCTGCCACCACCACCTACTCAAAGCATCATGATGCACCAACATTGATGGACTGAAAGCCAGAAGTCTACGTGACCATCATCATCAGGTCCTTCCATGAAAACCCTAAATACAAAGAGGACTGTTTGACTTATGTTAGGTAGATTGCCCAGAGGGATTGGGGTCTCTTGGTCTGGAACCCCTACAGATTTTATTTTTTTTTTCTCCGGCCTTTGGAGTTTTTTTTTTTTCTGTCCACCTGGCCATGGACCTTACTCTTATTCTATGTTAATTAATGTTGACTTGTGTTTATTTTTCATTGTGTCTTCTATTTTTCTATTCATTTTGTAAAGCACTTTGAGCTACATTTTTTTGTATGAATATGTGCTATATAAATAAATGTTGATTGATTAAGACTCGAACCCAGAACCTTCTTAATTGGAGTCAGCAGCTCTCACCAGTATACTACCCGAGAAGTCAGGGCAACACGCAACACTAACCTGACTTCTTTTTCTTCTATTATAGTCTTGGAAAAAAGTGGATTTGTTCTGTTATACTTGTATCTTTTGTGAAAGTGTTTCTTTGATATTTGGAATTCAGGCTTCACACATACACTTCATGTCTACATTTTGTCTATGTTTCTGTTTTAATGATTTGTTTACTGTGCATAGATCGTTGTTGACCCGGAACACATATGAAATGCAAGTGTTCCAAATAAATTGTATTGTACTCAGTAGCTTCATTAAGCATTTGAGGATCAATATCAGGTCCTGGTGATTTCTTTTCATTTCAGTCTATTGAATTTGAGCAGTACTTCTCCCTCTACAATTTCCAGATTACATAGCACCTCCTTAGTAGTCCCTGTTATCTCTAGGAGGTTATGCACTTCCTCGAAAGTAAAGACCTCAGAAAAATGCAAGTTTAGAGCATCTGTTGTTTCATAGTCTGTGTATTTTAGTTCTTTAATATTCCTGATACACTTCACCACATGTTCTTTTTCTCCTAAAATTCTGAAAGAATTTCTTTGGGTCATCTTTGGCCTTATCTGCAGTATTCCTCTCTAATTGCTTTTTAGCTTCTCTAATACCCTCAAATCCCTTACTTTTCACATTGGAATTATTAGACTTGTACACCATACACAACTATTTGTTCATTTGCTCCTTATCTACTTCTCCTTACTTAACCTCTGCAGATTTTTTTTTTATTTCCTACTATTTCTAGTTTTTTTGGGATTTATTCAGTCCTATATCATATGTAAAATGTTTTTAAACTTATTCTGCAGCTCTTCCGCATTATACTTTGCAGCATCTGTTTGAAACTTGCCCTATCAAACTTAAGAGTTTGTATTTGCATCTGTTCCCTAATGCAAAACTGAGAATTTTATTATTGTCATTTGACCCTAGTGGTTCAGTCACCTCTATACCCTCAATTTTGTCCTGGTTATAACAAAATAGTAAATTTAGACAGGTAGAACTTTGAGGACTACCTTTGTCAGCTCTGCTCCTGAACCAGGCACCTCTTTAAATTTGTATTGTAGAACCAACAGTCTGCCCTCATCGATGTACTTTGCTCCAGCATGGGCAATGACATATAATTGGATGACTTTGAATTTCTTTTCATATTCTGCTCACCCTCTAGGGTCGATATTTGGCATGTGACAGTCTTATTGAGCTGAATACTCTTTCTTTATGAAGGACCAGTATTTGTTTTACAAAGATTATAATGATTCATGGTAATATAGCTTTGTGTTCTTTCTACCATCATAATGGATTTGTGTTACTTTGGCATTGGTTATAAAAAGAGATTGCCAGCTTTGTAGCTAATTTATACTGAAAGACTAACCACAATACGCTTGGAAAATTGTCAAGATTTCTACAGGTATTTATGAGATAGGTAACATGATTGGAAGTTCATTTAATTTACAATTACCAGGATGTGTGCAGAGATTGATTTTAGGTTATGTTTTTAACCTTCTGCCTGATTAACTTAGTGATAGTGACACAGCAATTTAACGATTAATTCATGGGACATGCCTGTATGTGAAAGACTTCTGTTTCTCCATGTCACGCTTCTTTTTTTCCTTTTTTTAAATTCATTAGCTGGAAGCTCTATAGTCAGATTGGGGCACATAATGTTAAAATCTTTTACATTTTGGATAAAATAGTTGTTTGGTGGTGGTGTGTTCTGGCTTTGCACTTTGTTTAGATTTTATTGTTGTTGTCCTTTTAATAATATAAATACCTATTTCTTTCCACTTTGAGAGTCCACTTTTGAGTTCAATTTCTCCCCTTCCTTTTGCATGTGATGAGGATCCCGTTACTGCAAGCACTGATTGGCTTGTTTGAGTTGCCTGAAGATGACAGCATTCCAGATGATGAACACTTCATTGATATTGAAGATACTCCTGGATACCAGACTGCCTTCTCTCAGCTTGCATTTGCTGGTAAAAAGGAACATGATCCTATTGGAGAATCAGTGAGCAACCCGAAGATCCACTTAGCTCAATCACTGCACAAGCTATCTAGCGCATGTCCTGGAAGGGTATGTTTCTTTTTAAATAGAAAAGGTGGAGAGAATTTTTTACTCATTATTTCTGGGTCTTTGGAATAAAAGGATACTTCTCTGCACTACAACCACATTTTTCAAGTTCAAAGCATAATAACTAGGTTTCATGTCATAGAACTGACTGCACAAGAAGAGTGGTATGCTTCAAAATGAATCAAGCGTTATCTATATGCTTCTGTCAGGAATTTAATGTATTGGAAAAAGAGTTTAAAGGATTTAACCCTGCTTGAATAATGAAGTAAATCCTTGATTTAGGATTCTGATTAAGAAGAATTTAAAACTGACATGGTTTCTGAACTCCTCATGTACTGTCCCAGATATACATGTTTGAAACACTCAAGATCCAGTAGTATCCACTAGAATGTGATTATGCTTTGAACATTAATTGTTGCCGATGTTGGCAGGTGCAGTTTTTGGCATTCCAGTTTGGTCTACAAGGACTGCTTCTGTCTCCTTTCTAAACTTTAGTCTTGAGAGCTAACACCTGCGGCTCAAATAGTTGTGACCAACTCCTCCACTGCATGCTTAAAAGGAATAAGTTCCAATAGATTTCTTGTACCCCTCCAGTTTAACAAATGTTTGAATTAAGTGACCTATATTTTCAAGTTAGTCTGTAGATAAGCATCTTCGGGTGCCAACAATTTCCAACAATTTTATTAAAAAAGTGCTTGATAAAATAATTTGTAATAGCTGGGCATCGCTGGTAAATCATGAATCCTCTTCAGGGCAGTCAGTCACTATATCTGTTTTATTGTCAATGACATACAGTTTGTTTGACCAAGAGAGAAACATATGATTTAGAAATTCTGAAGACTGAGTTTCTGAGGAAGTCAGTCCACATATTGTCCCTCATTTTCAAGGTTTTAAGCTCAAATTGTGTTGCATAACAAACCCATGAGAGAGACACACATAGTGGGTTTTTTTTGTGTTTTTTTCAATATACACTCACCTATAGGATTATTAGGATCACCATACTAACACGGTGTTTTACCCCCTTTTGCCTTCAGAACTGCCTTAATTCTACATTGCATTGATTCAACAAGGTGCTGAAAGCATTCTTTAGAAATGTTGGCCCATATTGATAGGATAGCATCTTGCAGTTGATGGAGATTTGTGGGATGCACATCCAGGGCACAAGCTCCGTTCCACCACATCCCAAAGATGCTCTATGGGGTTGAGATCTAGTGACTGGGGGGGCCATTTTAGTACAGTGAACTCATTGTCATGTTCAAGAAACCAATTTGAAATGATTCGAGCTTTGTGACATGGTGCATTATCCTGCTGGAAGTAGCCATCAGAGGATGGGTACATGGTGGTCATGAAGGGATGGACATGGTCAGAAACAATGCTCAGGTAGCCCGTGGCATTTAAATGATGTCCAATTGGCACTAAGGGGCCTAAAGTGTGCCAAGAAAACATCACCCACACCATTACACCACCAGCCTGCACAGTGGTAACAAGGCAGGATGGATCCATGTTCTCATTCTGTTTACGCCAAATTCTGACTCTACCATTTGAATGTCTCAACCGAAATCGAGACTCATCAAACCAGGCAACATTTTTCCAGTCTTCAACTGTCCAATTTTGGTGAGCTTGTGCAAATTGTAGCCTCTTTTTCCTATTTGTAGTGGAGATGAGTGGTACCCGGTGAGGTCTTCAGCTGTTGTAGCCCATCCGCCTCAAGGTTGTGCGTGTTGTGGCTTCACAAATGCTTTGCTGCATACCTCGGTTGTAACGAGTGGTTATTTCAGTCAAAGTTGCTCTTCTATCAGCTTGAGTCAGTCGGCCCATTCTCCTCTGACCTCTAGCATCAACAAGGCATTTTCGCCCACAGGACTGCCGCATACTGGATGTTTTTCCCTTTTCACACCATTCTTTGTAAACCCTAGAAATGGCTGTGCGTGAAAATCCCAGTAACTGAGCAGATAGTGAAATTCTTAGACCGGCCCGTCTGGCACCAACAACCATGCCACGCTCAAAATTGCTTAAATCACCTTTCTTTCCCATTCTGACATTAAGTTTGGAGTTCAGGAGATTGTCTTGACCAGGACCACACCCCTAAATGTATTGAAGCAACTGCCATGTGATTGGTTGATTAGATAATTGCATTAATGAGAAATTGAACAGGTGTTCCTAATAATCCTTTAGGTGAGTGTATATTCACAGTTTAGGTTTTGTTGTAGTTCATGAAATTATCTGTTGTCACAGAGCACCTATACTTCTCTATGATTTCTTAATTAGTTGCTTTTGTGTTAGGTGCTTTTCTGTGATAGATTTGAATAAGGGTTACCAAATTAGCCAAAAAATAAGGTTTGAATATACAACTTAAGTTAACGATTCTGGGCATCACGCACACTTTGTGCTATTTTTTACATCATTATTCTAATGGCTTCAGTGGTAGCTACAGCAAGAGCAAACCCCAACAGCCAAAAAACAGACCCTAGCAGTACATGGGGAAACTGTCATTTAAATATGAGTCATCAAAATCCTAAGCAACAAAATAAGTGATTTTTACTATTGTTGGGACAGTAGTGGCTAATGCAGATAAAGAAAGAACACTGTTTTGGAGCAGTCTGGTCTGTCTATTAGTTCATTTTCTCTGCTGGTCAAAATTTTTTAGCCATTGGCCATAAAGATAAAATGGTGGGTGTAAGTATTGGAAACTTAGAGTTTCTCCATGGAGCTAGTAGGTTTACTATGTCTAGTGAAATATGTTATTCTGCAACCAAAGAATATCAAGTATAAATGATGCTTCTTTTAAAGGAGTCTAATGTGGTAATGTATCATATTGTAGTTTTTATTATCTATAACAAGGATGTTCAGGATTTTATAATGGCTGTCCTTGGATTTTACAAAAAAAAAATAATAATAATCCCTTGTCAAAGAAACATAGTTTAGCATATTTTTCATTTCCTGGTTGTGGTTGGGGAAGAAATCCTACATTACTTGCTATGTTGACTAGCTGTAACACTTCTAGTGACACACAAGGCAGTAGACTCTTGGGTGATTTATTTCTCATCTGCATGCAAGCAGGTCCTCCAACATACAGGAAAAATTTGGGGGTTACATTCTGGTCCCAATTCAGGTGGTTCAACATGTGATGGGTGTGTCGATCGCTATCAGCCAAGCTTCCAACCTGCGTCTTTAATTCTTATTAATGACAGAAGATACCATAAAGCAAATTTTGTTTTTCTCTACATGCTCATTGTTCATTGTTTATAGTATAACAGAGTGTTGGAGAGTGTAAGTTCTGTATTAAGTGGGAAGTTTCATAAGTTTAAGACCACCTACCTATGTAGGTGGCTGTGATCTTTTTCTATTTTTTTGCCAAGTCATTGAGGATTTTTTTTTTTTTCCTTTTCAGGTCTCATCTATGTTGAATACCAATTTAAGTCCAGACACGTTGCAATATCTGCATGGTTACCTTCAGGCAGCCAGTGTCCAGCTCATCTGAAACAAGCATAAGATCCCAGGCTTGTTCCATTTTCTAGACTGTTTTCAGAGCACAGTGCACATAGCAGTTTCAAAGCCTCATCAGACACCCTGTTTTTGTTACCACAGTGAGATGATGCTGACGCTATCATGGCAAACATTACAAACCTTTGGACGCTTAATTAAAAGAGGACATGAGGTCTGCTTAATGGGATGTTTTAAGACTTTTAAGTACATTTATATTGATATAACTAGACTCCGAAAACCTGACTGGCATCTGAACAGTATTCATGTTAAATAAAATACGATGAGGTAGACTCCATTTTCTTACAGAAATACTGGTGTAAAATTCACCATTTTTGTTTCTCGATCTAATGGGAATAATTGTAACATTGGAGAAATGTTGCAGGAAAACATTTTCAGGCCTTGCATTACACACTGTATATTTGTATCTGTTCGATATGTCACTGGAGTTTCAGTGATTCACATTAGTATTTGCTCTGCTCTAGAGTATAAACCCTGTTTCCAAAAAAGAAACTATAAACAGACAGGCAAAAGTTCCTACACCATCTGTAAAGTGGTATTTAGAGTGGTAAATTATGTCCTATTAAAAAAAATTTTCTATTATAACACCTCTAATTTTTTTTTCAGAAAGGAGTGTGTTTTATTTGTACTTGTCCTTCTCAGTTCATTGAATTGGAATGAAATGTGAATTAAATAAAAAGCACTTGTGTAAACTTGGTTTGTGCTTTTATGTTAAAGGAAAAAGTGGGTGGTAATGATGGGTGCAGTTGTGTAAAACAAAGTAAACAAAACATACAACTGCCCTGAGTACTTGTTAGGCATCAGATAGCTTTGGGCATAGATAAACTACTGTACAGTGCTAAGAAACCTTTGTCTAACAGGTATTTTAAGTTTTGAATTTTTCTGAAAGTGATCTTCACTCCAGGCTATTGATACATTTGAATAGCTTACTTACTCCCCATCAAAGCAGGAACAGTCAGGGTATTTTTTCAAGCGGAGCTACCAGGGATACAGCAAATGGTGAGAGACATGTTACGCAAGGAGGCTATGAATTTGCAAATGCCTTGGTGGCGCTGTGAATCTGCGGTTGCCTCTGTGACGGACAAGCAAGCCTCAACAGACTTGTCCAATCGCATTTAAGCATCCAGCACCATTGGGGAGGGTCTCAAAATTAGCTCAAAAGTCGAACGTCTACACCCCCACTCCCACCTTAGCTTTGTTCACTCCAGTATGGACAAAGTGACTGGCTAAGCTGGGCTCAGCAAGACACAAGAGAACATCAGCATTAATGTCTACACCATCGGGACAGTGGTGAATATCAAAAACAAGTGGCTGCAAGCTAATAAACCACCGAGTGAGCCGGGCATTTGTATCCTTCTGTCTGTAGCCATTGGAGTGGAGCATGGTCAGTCACCAGGATAAATCACCGACCACATTAGTAAAAGCATAGAGTCTCCACCACCTACTTGATAGCCATACATTCTTTCTCAGTGGTGAAGTAAATGGCACTCCCTGGGAAGCAATTTCCTGCTCATAAATGTGATGGGAATGTTTCTCCCCATTGAATCACTGAGAGCACAGCCCCCAAACCAAAAGCACTCACATCCAGCTGTAGAATGAATTATTTAGAAAAGTCTGGATTTGGGAGAACCATGACAAAGCGCTTTTAAGCTAGAAGGTCCTCTTACAATCATCTGTCTGTGCAATGGCATGTTTTTTTTTTTCCTTTCGTCAGGTCTATGAGAAGAGTTTCTGTATATGCAAAATTCGAATTAATCTGTAATAGCGAGTCTGAGGAAAGCTCAAACCTGCTTCTGTTCTACTGTACACAAGCACCTCCCCCGCCTCATCCAGCTGTGGTTTAATCAAACCGTTCTCCATAGAATACCCCAAATAATGTTTCTGACACATCCAGTTTACACTTCTCAGGGTTTGCTGTCAACCCAGTCAGCCTCAAGCTGTTAAGCACAGCTTGCAGGCTGTCAAGCTTCGACCTCCAATCATTACTAAAATGACATCATCAAGATACGCTCCAGCATACGTAGAATGTGGTAACAGAATCTGATCCATCATCCACTGAAAAGTCAGTGGTGCACCATGGAGACCAAAAGGAAACCTGGTGAATTTGAACAACCTGTCCAGAGTGGCGAATGCGGTGGTCTTGTATCTGGACTCCTTTAGTGGCACCTATCAGTACCCCTTTGTGAGATCCACGGTGGAAATGAGGCTTCCCCGACTTTCTCCAACAAGTCATCAATACATAGCATCAGGTAAGCATCAAACTTGGAGAAATTATTCAAGTGTCTGAAGTCTATACAGAACCAAACTTAACTGTCCTGTATTGGAACAAGAACAATTCGAGCATTTGCTTCATGTTGCATATGTGGACGAAGGTTCAAACAAATAGCAGGCAGACACCAATTCTAATAAGCAGAATCTTTTATTTCTGACTTCTTGGTGAGCAGAGTGGCTTTTCCTTACAGAGAGAAAATGCAAGGAAGGCCCCCGACAAGGGGGGTTCAGCTGCATTTATAACAAAATCTTCAAAGAGAATGGTTAGAAAAAAAATAGAGCAGTTCCATCCAAGGCCATCTTTACAATATTTTGCTGATTACAGCGGAAAGCAGAAATTCTAGTCTTATATTTTTAATGAAGCTTATCAGAAAACTTGTCATATGTTTGGCATCTTAATTGGACAATAACCAGACACTGCTTGAGACAAGCTGGGGAATGGCTGAAAGCTGCATTCAGATAGGATCAAAACCAGCACTCGATCACTCTTTTTTTAATTAGTGACGTTTGCTTTTCTTGTCATAATTACATTTTTGTGCCTCCTGATCATGTTGCTGATGCTTTGTTGTGACCAAAGACAATTTAGAAATACACTGTGCACAATTATTAGGCAAGTGAGTATTTTGACCATATCATCATTTTTAATGCGTATATTCCAACTCCAAGCTGTATTAACTTGAATGCTTATTGGATTTAAGCACGTCAGGTGATGTGTATTTGTGTAATGAGGGAGGGTGTGGCCTAAGGAGATCAACACCCTATATCAAGGTGTGCAGAATTATTATGCAGCTAGTTTTCCTCGGGCAAAATGGGCCAAAAAAGAGATTTAACTGACTCTGAAAAGTCAAAATTGTAAAAGTCTTTCAGAGGGATGCAGCACTTTTGGAATTGCTAAGATATTGGTGTGTGATCACAGAACCATCAAACATTTTGTTGCAAATAGTCAACAGGGTCAAAGAAAGCGTGTTGAGAACAAAAGAGGCAAATTAGCTGCCAAAGACTTGAGAAGAATCAAACGTGAAGCTACCAGGAACCCATCCTCCAGTACTTTCATATTCCAGAGCTGCAACCTACCTGGAGTGCCCAGAAGTACAAGGTGTTCAGTGCTCAAAGACATGGCCAAGGTAAGGAGGGCTGAAGCCCAACCACCACTGAACAAGAAACATAAGTTGAAACGTCAAAACTGGGCCAAGAAATTTCTGAAGACAGATTTTTCAAAGGTTTTATGGACCGATGAGATGAGAGTGACTCTTGATGGACCAGATGGATGGACCTGTGGATCAGTAATGGGCACAGAGCTCCACTCCAACGTGGAGGTGGGGTACTGGTATGAGCTGGTATTTTTAAAGATGAGCTAGTTGGACCTTTTTGCATTGAAGATGAACTCAAAATCAACTCCCAAACCTACTGCCAGTTTTTTGAAGACACTTTCTTCAAACAGTGATACAGGAAAAGACCATGATTTTATGCAGGCCAATGCTCCATCACTTGCATCGAGTTCTCACTGCGTGGCCAGCCAGTAAAGGCCTTAAAGATGAAGGAATAATGACATGGCCCCTTCCTCATCTGACCTAAACCCTATTGAGAACTTGTGGGCACTTCTTAAACGCTAGATTTATGGGGGAGAAAAACAATACACCTCTCTGAAGAGTGTCTGGGAGGCTGTAGTCACTGCTCCACAAAAAGCTGATCGTCAACAGATCAAGAAACTGACAGACTCCATGAATGGAAAGGCTTATGACTGTTATTGGAAAGAAGGGTGGCTATATTGGTCATTGATTGATTGATTTATTTTTTGAAATGTCAGAGATGTTTATTTGTAAATTTTGAGGTGTTTGTTTATTATTCTCACTATAACAGATGAAAATAAACAAGTGAGATGGGAAAATTTTCATTTTTCCTTTAGTTGCATAATAAATCTGCACACTAATAGTTGCCTAATAATTGTGCACATATGTATTCCCCTGATGATGTTCACACTCACATTTCCGTTGTGAAACATTCAGGTTTCAGGTTTATTAACATTTTGGATTGACTGATAGCACTGTGTTTGTTCCATATTAAAATGAATCCTCAAAAATACAACTTGCCTAATAATTCTGCACTCCCTGTATGTTGGATGAAAACAACTAACTGACAAATCTCATCTTGTGAATTGAATTTCAACCTCTCATCCATTTTTCCTAAAAAATATCTAACACCCTCTTGGACGGCAGCCAAATACCACTTTGAATGTACGTAAGCCAGTGGAGGCCTTAGGGCAGTGTTTACCAACCTTGGTGCTGGGGATCCACTGTGGCTGCAGGTTTTTGTTCCAACCAGCTTATTTTTAATTGGACTCCTGGGCTAATTAAGTGATGTGTTATTTCTCAAGTTCTGTGTTTTGCAAACAATATAGTAATTAGAAAACTAAGTTTGGTAAAAAAAATATATATATATATATCTATACTAATAAAAGGCAAAGCACTCACTCACCCACTGACTGACTCATCACTAATTCTCCAACTTCCCGTGTAGGTAGAAGGCTGAAATTTGGCAGGCTTATTCCTTACAGCTTACTTATAAAAGTTGGGCAGGTTTCATTTCGAAATTCTATGCCTAATGGTCATAACTGGAAGGTATTTTTCTCCATTAACTGTAATAGAGTTGAGCTGGAAAGGCGTGGGGGAGTTTGTGTGACATCATCCGCCTCCCGTAATCCGTGAACTGACTGTAACGCAGTGCGTAGAAAACCAGGAAGACCTCCAAAAAAGCGCTTAAGAAAACTTGCATTATATAATTGAGAAGGCAGCGAAACAATAAGAAGCGAGTGAGTGACATATACTACCATATTCATGAGTGCTGCTACCTCGGAAAGAAAGCAAGGTGTAAACCTAAACTTTAAATTAAGTTCATAGACAGGCTACCGTTTCACATGCCCACAGGTAATGCAGGATACAAGTTTAATGAGAGGACGCAGGATATAAACGAGAGTTTTGATCACTTTGTAACTAAGTTAAAATTGTAGGTGAAGGGTGTGCTTATGCAAATTCCGAGACTGTGTTTGTGGGGATTGACAGTTAAGGCGGGGGAGTCCGTCATCATCTCCCTCCCATTCATCTAATTTGCTCTGAGCTGAGCTCAGCTACGCCGTCTTCGAAGCATCCGTCAGACTGCCACCAAATACTCACAGAAAAATCCACAAGTTAATACACACGCTGTCTCTAGAGTTTCTACACACTGAATCCTCCAGGCACTACTTACAAAAGGTCACATTGACAATCGTGTTACGTTATTTTTAAAATCTTTCCTTTTCTTAGCACAAGCACAGGTGAGAAGCTTGATGCATGTGCTCCATAGCGTTAAAAATAATGCATTTGATCGCACTTTGCATTACAAGCAAAGGGGAGCTTTTGTCAATGCATGATTTCCTGGTACACCGATTACATTGATCAGCGCATCCCGATTCATTTTACCCTCGCACCACCTTAGTTTGAGAAGAAGTATGAAAAAATATGAGGTTAACACAGAAAAACAGATCACCAATTCAAGCTTTATGAATAATCGATTCGCCATCAATAATTGTTTTGGTAAAGCCATCCTCCTTCCATTTTATAATTTTCCACCACTAGCCATGATTAAATGAGCGGTAAAAAAGTAAGAGCAAAGCGAGGGTGACTTATTTAGGCAGGCATATATATGACAGCAACACTCATGACAATGTCAATCATGTTACGTTATTATTAAAATGTTTCCTTTTCTTTTTCATTACTTCTTTAACACACTACTTCTCCGCTGCGAGGCGTGGGTATTTTGCTATATATATATATATATGAATGACCTCCAAAGAGCGCTGAGACTTTTGATATCATGAGCGTGTCTGCAAAACTGGGGTCTCCTGCCCAGCAAAGTCGAGCAGCCAGCGGCGTAGCTGTGCCGGCCTTTGAGGCGCTGACTGCGCTTCTGCCTTAAGTCAAAGTGAGCACTTTTAATTTTTCATCCTCCCCCTGTGCTATAGCCCAGACAAGTTCAAACATGGGACCCCTTTTCTACACCACGGCAAAATAATATTAAGGCGATTCACACTTTCTTTTGCGTATACGATTATGAGGTCCTCAGCTCGGATTATGAAGACACGCACAGAGTGGAGGACTGACAGTGCCATCACAGCCGATTAATGGCGGGGCGTCTCACCAGTCTACACAAGACCCACGCGACTGTCCCAAAAGGCGATCATAGCGTCAGCGAACACATCTCTCTATACTATATAAAAGAAAAAGGCAACTTTCCTTTCTTTACACCTTTTTCCTTTTATCCCAAACCAAAGCCTTTCTCTCTTAACACTGCAGAGGACACAAAACTAATTTTCTTTAAATGCGGTAAGGCACATTACCAGAGGCACAAATTTGAGCGTTCACATAGAAAATGTAATTTCAATGTACCTGTACTTCTTAAAGCGTTAATGTTTTACTGTTTAATAACTTATAGACTATAATTTATTATTTTTCCCTTGCACTCAGTGACCAAACCTATACACACACATATAGACACATACAAACATACACACAAGTATATGTATGTGTATATATATATATACACACACACACATACATACATACATACATACATACATACATATATACATACATATATATAATTATATATATATATATATATATATATATATATATATATATATATATATATGTGTGTGTATATATCTATACTAATAAAGGCAAAGCACTCACTCCTCACTCACTCACTCACTGACTCATCACTAATTCTCCAACTTCCCGTGTGGGTGGAAGGCTGAAATTTGGCAGGTTCATTCCTTACAGCTTCCTTACAAAAGTTGGGCAGGTTTTATATCGAAATTCTACGCGTAATGGTCATAACTGGAAGCAGTTTTTCTCCATTTACTGTAATGGAGATGAGCTTCAACGCCGTGGGGGAGTTTCGTGTGACATCATCACGCCTCCCGCGTAATCCGCAGTACATAGAAAACCAGGAAGACCTCAAAAAGCTCAAGAAAACATGCATTATATAATTGAGAAGGCAGCGAAACAATAAGAAGCGGCGAGTGACATATACAACCATATTCATGAGTTCTGCTACTTGAAACAAAGCACGATGTAAACCTACACTTTAAATTAAGTTCATAGACAGGCTGCGCTGGCGTTTGTAATTTAGTGCCTGCCCATATAAGGCCGTCCGTCAGCGGCAATCCAATAGCAAACTCCACTAAATATTCACGGGTGAAGGACTGTGCTTATGGAGAGGAAGATGAGATGGTCAGGGTGGTGTTTGACACAAACTCAGCGAAACTGCGAGAGAAAGTTTTAAGTGCCAGGACTAAGGTAACATTAAATACAGCCATGGACATAGCGAGATGGCACCAGCACAGCTGGGAACCTTCGATGCAAGTACACGAGTGGCTCCGTGAACTGGCGCAGTGCACAGATAAAAGCAACAGTTCCAAAAGGCTGAACAAAACCGAATTACACAATTGAAAAGGCAGCAAAAATATGAAGGCGTCTGATAAGCATATTCATAAATGCAGCTACTGTGGAAACAAAGCACACGGTGGAAAAAGTCAATGTCCGCTAAAGGAAGACAGTGTAAAAAACCCGTGCATGCAGTGTGTCAGGTCTCAGATAAAGAAGAAGGCGAGCTGTTTATTGATGCAGTAAGAAGGAATCGATGAATGAAACCTCTCATCTTTACAGCGATTGACAAACACGGAATGTAACTTGAACACAACACATCCTACAAATCACGAACCTGATTGAAAAAATAATGATAATCAAATCCTTGATGACAGCAACACTCAGTAACACTCACAAAACAATTACTGTATATTGACAGTCATGTTACGTTATTTTTAAAATTTTCCCTTTTCTTTTCATAACTTCTACTTCTCCACTGCGATACGGGTATATATATATAAATGTATATATATACCCGATCTACAATACATACTCTGCATAGACAAGCCACACGTGTGGCGCAATTGTAGAGTCTTAAGTCTCTAACGCCGACATTCGAGGTTCGAGAGGGGATGCACTGAGTATGTACGCGCGCTACCCGATTCATTTTACCTTCGCATCTCCTTGGTTTTGGACGTATGAAAAAATATTCGGTTAACTCAGAATCATGTTACATTATTTTTAAAATGTTTCCCTTTATTAGCACAAGCACAGCTGAGAAGCTTCATGCATGTACTCCATAGCGCGTTAAAAATAGCGCATTTAATCACACTTTCAATTCCAAGCAAGCGGGAACTTTTGTCAATGCATGATTTCCTGGTACATCCATTACACTGATGCACACATCACAGCTACAAAAATGTTAGAGTCGGAATAAAGCGCGTTCCTCGACTGATCATTTCGACTACCGAGGAAGCCTTGATAAAAGCATGGTTTTGTGCACACTGAAAAGCAAGCAAAATTAGATGCATTACAGAAGCGGACTTTGTGGCTCTTACTGGGGATCATTGGACTTCCGTGACCGTTAGTAATTCTAATTACATCTAATTACAAAATGTTCAATGATCACACTGTTTTAGCCTAATGTACAAAATAATTTTGGCTAATGTTACTCAGAGTTTAAAGATTAAGTTGGTCAAATTACCTTTTATGTTTCTGACTTATTTTTTTAAGAAGAAAAACTGCACTTTATGTTGAAATTTTGGTTATTATTATTTAAAGACAATACTATTCTGAAAATGTACTTAAAGTACTTAAACTACCACTTTATTTTTAAGTCTGCCCAATTTTAACCAGGGATGATATTTTTGTTTCTGTTTTGAATTCAAATGCAGTTTAAAGGCTTTTTTCAGAAATTAAAACAGCTTCAGTTTACAATATTCATGTCCATGTCTATTATTTGATTCTGTAAGCCCACTAAAACCGTTTTAAATTAAAAAAAAAAAACATTTGCGATTTGGGGCAAATTCGTGTCGCGATTACATACGATTAATCAAGATTAATTCTTACACAGCCTCTAATTAATTGGATTAATTTTTTTAATCGAGTCCCACCTAATATATATATATATATATATGTAGATTTGTATATATATGTGTATATACAGTATATATGTAGATATGTATATGTGTATATACAGTATGTATATATGTGTGTGTATATATACAGTATGTGTATATATGTATATATATAACTGTGTATATATATATATATATATATATTTATATATATGTATATATATATATATATATATATATATATATATATATATATATATATGTATTATATATATATATATATATATATATATATATATATATATATGTATATATACCATATACACTCATGACAATGACAAAACAATTACATTGTCAATATATTTACGTTATTATTAAAATGTTTCCTTTTCTTTTTGACTTCTCCGCTGCCAATCGCATGGTATTTTGCTAGTATATATATATATGTGTATATATAGATATGTAGATATGAAGATATGTATGTGTATATATACTTGAGCAGCAATCCAAGCTGTGAGAAAACAGTAAAAAGGAGGTTAATCAGGCGTTGTAGTACATTTTCTGATGCAGCTACGAAAACAACTTGTGCGCTGCCACAAATACACAAAACAATTACTTTGACAATCATGTTACATTATATTTAAAATGTTTCCTTTTCTTTTCATAACTTCTTTAACACATGACATGCAGCTGCGAGCCTTGGGTAT
Organism: Polypterus senegalus; assembly: GCF_016835505.1. Taxonomy (NCBI): domain Eukaryota; kingdom Metazoa; phylum Chordata; class Cladistia; order Polypteriformes; family Polypteridae; genus Polypterus; species Polypterus senegalus. The sequence goes on along the minus strand of NW_024380529.1, from coordinate 17,235 downwards.
TTGCTATATATATATTTCACAGCGACACTCATAGCAGTGACAAAAACAATTACATTGACAATCATGTTCACGTTATTTTCAAAATTTTCCTTTTCTTTCTCTTTCCTTCTTTAACACACTACTTCTCCTCTTGAAGCGGGTATTCTACTAGTATACTAATAAAGGCAAAGCTCTCACTGACTCATTTACTCACTCACTCCCACTCACTCTCCAACTTCCCGTGAAGGTAGAAGACTGAAATTTGGCAGGCTTATTCCTTACAGCTTACTTACAAAAGTTAAGCAGGTTTCATTTCAAAATTCTACACATAACGTTCAACAACATCCATGCATGTTGAACTTTCTTATTTTAAGAGCCCATCTTCCTGCGGGGGGTTTGGGAAGCGGCTTCCCTCGCTATCGAGCGATATGCGTACTTATTTCAATGGTATGGCGCCACTAATGGAACCATATTGAACTTTCCAAGCGTCACTAATTATCCAACTTCCGTGTAGGTAGAAGGCTGAAATTTAGCATGCTCATTCACTTGGCTTACTTACAAAAGTTGGAGGTTTCATTTCAAAATCTACAGGCGTAACCGTCATAGCGGTCAACAATGTAATCCGCCATGTTGAACTTTCTTATTTATGGCCCCAACTACGAAATTTGGTAGGTGAAAGCTTCCTGTACTAACAAAACGATGTACTTACTTATTTCAGTGGTATGATGCCACTAGTACATATTGAACTTAACAGTCTTTGTTATTATGGGCCCATCATCAAAAATTTGGTATCACGGGTTCCCAATACTAACTGAATCCTACTTACGTACATATATAAGTCCATATCCTGCAGCTCGGTCATGCGTGTGACGTTGGGTCTAACTAGCGCCCCCACGTGTTGGCTGCTTACTGCCTATCTAAGGCGTCAATCCCTCAGTCTCTACATTTCCCTTCCTTGCCGCCCACGGGATTCCGTCTCCCTGCTGATAACTACATCCTTTTTATTTAATCCACGTTTCTCCGATGTTTTATTTTCATTTAATACGATTATAGTTATTGTTTAGGTATTTTAGACTTACTTTACTTTGTTCAGGTACCCATTTCCTTTATCATTCCAACGTACCCCATTAACATGTTCGAGGGTGATCACCATTGATCAAAAAACTGTCACTTACCAAGTGGTTTCCATGCCCGGAGATGGCACTTGCCTTTTCCATTCTCTGTGTTACATATTGCACGGCCATATACAGCTCACTCTTGATATCTGGAGAAACATTGTGTCATTGGTTTGGTTAAGCGCGCCAGAAACCGCCTACCAAATTTCAGTGAAGATGGGGCCATAAATAAGAAAAGTTCAACATGGGGCGTTGTCGACCGTTATCAACCATTTTGACAGTTATGTGTAGAATTTGAAATAAAAAGTGCTTAACTTTTGTAAGTAAGGCTGTAAGGAATGAGCATGCCAAATTTCTGCCGTCTACCTACACGGGAAATTGGAGAATTAGTGATGAGTCAGTGAGTCAGTCAGTCAGGGAGGGCTTTGCATTTTATACATACAAATACAAATACATCTATACTAATATGTATGTGTATATATGTGTATGTATATGTGTGTATATATGTGTGTATATATATATATGTATATACATATACATATATATACACACATATATATATTTAAGACCACTTGAAAAATGGCAAAAATCATATTTTGCATGGTTGGATCTTAACAAGGTTCCAAGTAGAGCTTAGACATGCAACAAGAAGAAAAGAGCATGCAATTTAATGAAAACAGCGATTAAACTGAAACATTTTTGAGCATTCAATTAATTATATTATTCAATTGAGCATTCAATTAATTACATATATACATATATATGTACATATATATATATGTATGCGTCGCATTACAGTGGTGTGAAAAACTATTTGCCCCTTCCTGATTTCTTATTCTTTTGCATGTTTGTCACACAAAATATTTCTAATCATCAAACACATTTAACCATTAGTCAAATATAACACAAGTAAACACAAAATGCAGTTTTTAAATGATGGTTTTTATTATTTAGGGAGATAAAAAGATCCAAACCTACATGGCCCTGTGTGAAAAGTAATTGCCCCTTGTTAAAAAATAACCTAACTGTGGTGTATCCCACCTGAGTTCAATTTCCTAGCCACCCCCAGGCCTGATTACTGCCACACCTGTTTCAATCAAGAATCACTTAAATAGGAGCTGCCTGACACAGAGAAGTAGACCAAAAGCACCTCAAAAGCTAGACATCATGCCAAGATCCAAAGAAATTCAGGAACAAATGAGAACAGAAGTAGTTGAGATCTATCAGTCTGGTAAAGGTTATAAAGCCATTTCAAAAGCTTTGGGACTCCAGCGAACCACAGTGAGAGCCATTATCCACAAATGGCAAAAGCATGGAACAGTGGTGAACCTTCCCAGGAGTGGCGGCTGACCAAAATTACCCCAAGGCGCAGAGGCGACTCATCGAGAGGTCACAAAGACCCCAGGACAGCGTTTAAGAACTGCAGGCCTCACTTGCCTCAATTAAGGTCAGTGTTCACGACTCCACCATAAGAAGAGACTGGGCAAAAGCGGCCTGCATGGCAGATTTCCAAGCGCAAACCACTGTTAAGCAAAAGAACATTAGGGCTCGTCTCAATTTTGCTAAGAAACATCTCAATGATTGCCAAGACTTTTGGGAAAATACCTTGTGGACTGATGAGACAAAAGTTGAACTTTTGGAAGGCAAATGTCCGTTACATCTGGCGTAAAAGGAACACAGCATTTCAGATAAAAGAACATCATACCAACAGTAAAATATGGTGGTGGTAGTGTGATGGTCTGGGGTTTTTTTTGCTGCTTCAGGACCTGGAAGGCTTGCTGTGATAGATGGAACCATGAATTCTACTGTCTTCCAAAAAATCCTGAAGGAGAATGTCCGGCCATCTGTTCGTCAACTCAAGCTGAAGCGATCTTGTGTGCTGCAACAGGACAATGACCCAAAACACACCAGCAAATCCACCTCTGAATGGCTGAAGAAAAACAAAATGAAGACTTTGGAGTGGCCTAGTCAAAGTCCTGAACTGAATCCAATGGAGATGCTATGGCATGACCTTAAAAAGGCGGTTCATGCTAGAAAACCCTCAAATAAAGCTGAATTACAACAATTCTGCAAAGATAAGTGGGCCAAAATTCCTCCAGAAGCTGTAAAAGACTCATTGCAAGTTATAACAAGCGCTTGATTGCAGTTATTGCTGCTAAGGGTTGTAACCAGTTATTAGGTTCAGGGGCAATTACTTTTTCACACAGGGCCATGTAGGTTTGGATTTTTTTTCTCCCTAAATAATAAAAACCATCATTTAAAAACTGCATTTTGTGTTTACTTGTGTTATATTTGACTAATGGTTAAATGTGTTTGATGATCAGAAACATTTTGTGTGACAAACATGCAAAAGAATAAGAAATCAGGAAGGGGGCAAATAGTTTTTCACACCACTGTATATGTATGTGTATATGTGTATGTATGTGTATATATACACTCCCCTAAAGGATTATTAGGAACACCATACTAATACGGTGTTTGACCACCTTTAAGCCTTAGAACTGCCTTAATTCTATGTGGCATTGATTCAACAAGGTGCTGAAAGCATTCTTTAGAAATGTTGGCCCATATTGATAGGATAGCATCTTGCAGTTGATGGAAATTTGTGGAATGCACATCCAGGGCACAAAGCTCCCGTTCCACCACATCCCAAAGATGCTCTATTGGGTTGAGATCTGGTGACTGTGGGGCCAGTTTAGTACAGTGAACTCATTGTCATGTTCAAGAAACCAATTTGAAATTATTCAAGCTTTGTGACATGGTGCATTATCCTGCTGGAAGTAGCCATCAGAGGATGGGTACATGGTGGTCATGAAGGGATGGACATGGTCAGAAACAATGCTCAGGTAGCCCGTGGCATTTAAACGATGCCCAATTGGCACTAAGGGGCCTGGGGTGTGCCAAGAAAACATCCCTCACACCATTACACCACCACCAGCCTGCACAGTGGTAACAAGGCATGATGGATCCATGTTCTCATTCTGTTTTCGCCAAATTCTGACTCTACCATTTGAATGTCTCAACAGAAATCGAGACTCATCAGACCAGGCAACATTTTTCCAGTCTTCAACTGTCCAATTTTGGTGAGCTTGTGCAAATTGTAGCCTCTTTTCCTATTTGTAGTGGACATGGAGTGGTACCCGGTGGGGTCTTCTGCTGTTGTAGCCCATCTGCCTCAAGGTTGTTGCGTGTTGTGGCTTCACAAATGCTATGCTGCATACCTCGGTTGTAGCGAGTGGTTATTTCAGTCAAAGTTGCTCTTCTATCAGCTTGAATCATTGTTACATTCTCCTCTGACCTCTAGCATCAACAAGGCATTTTTAGCCCACATGACTTTGCATACTGGATGTTTTCCCTTTTCACACCATTCTTTGTAAACCCTAGAAATGGTTGTGCGTGAAAATCCCAGTAACTGAGCAGATTGTGAAATACTCAGACCGGCCCATCTGGCACCAACAATCATGCCACGCTCAAAATTGCTTAAGTCACCTTTCTTTCCCATTCTGCTATTCAGTTTGGAGTTCAGGAGATTGTCTTGACCAGGACCACACCAAAATGCATTGAAGCAACTGCCATGTATGTGATTGGTTGATTAGATAATTGCATTAGTGAGAGAATTGAACAGGTGTTCCTAATAATCCTTTAGGTGAATGTATATGTATCTGTGTGTGTATATATATATATATATATATATATATATATATATGTACAAACCGGATTCCAAAAAAGTTGGGACACTATACAAATCGTGAATAAAAACTGAATGCAATGATGTGGAGGTGCCAACTTCTAATATTTTATTCAGAATAGAACATAAATCCGGAACAAAAGTTTAAACTGAGAAAATGTATCATTTTAAGGGAAAAATATGTTGATTCAGAATTTCATGGTGTCAACAAATCCCAAAAAAGTTGGGACAAGGCCATTTTCACCACTGTGTGGCATCTCCCCTTCTTACAACACTCAACAGACGTCTGGGGACCGAGGAGACCAGTTTCTCAAGTTTAGAAATAGGAATGCTCTCCCATTCTTGTCTAATACAGGCCTCTAACTGTTCAATCGTCTTGGGCCTTCTTTGTAAGCACCTTCCTCTTTATGATGCACCAAATGTTCTCTATAGGTGAAAGATCTGGACTGCAGACTGGCCATTTCAGTACCGGATCCTTCTCCTGCAGCCATGATGTTGTGATTGATGCAGAATGTGGTCTGGCATTATCTTGTTGAAAAATGCAGGGTCTTCCCTGAAGAGATGACGTCTGGATGGGAGCATATGTTGTTCTAGAACCTGAATATATTTTTCTGCATTGATGGTGCCTTTCCAGACATGCAAGCTGCCCATGCCTGCACGCACTCATGCAACCCCATACCATCAGAGATGCAGGCTTCTGAACTGGCGTTGATAACAACTTGGGTTGTCCTTGTCCTCTTTGGTCGGATGACATGGCGTCCCAGATTTCCAAAAGAACTTGAATCGTGACTCGTCTGACCACAGAACAGTCTTCCATTTTGCCACACTCCATTTTAAATGATCCCTGGCCCAGTGACAACGCCTGAGCTTGTGGATCTTGCTTAGAAATGGCTTCTTCTTTGCACTGTAGAGTTTCAGCTGGCAGCGGCGGATGGCCGCGTGGATTGTGTTCACTGACAATGGTTTCTGGAAGTATTCCTGAGCCCATTCTGTGATTTCCTTTACAGTAGCATTCCTGTTTGTGGTGCAGTGTCGTTTAAGGGCCGGAGATCACGGGCATCCAGTATGGTTTTCACGGCCTTGACCCTTACGCACAGAGATTGTTCCAGATTCTCTGAATCTTGGATGATGTTATGCACAGTTGATGATGATAGATGCAAAGTCTTTGCAATTTTTAAGCTGGGTAACACCTTTCTGATATTGCTCCACTATCTTTCTGCGCAACATTGTAGAATTGGTGATCCTCTACCCATCTTGGCTTCTGAGAGACACTGCCACTCTGAGAAGCTCTTTTTATACCCAATCATGTTGCCAATTGACCTAATTAGTGTTTATTGGTCTTCCAGCTCTTCGTTATGCTCAAATTTACTTTTTCCAGCCTCTTATTGCTACTTGTCCCAACTTTTTGGGATTTGTTGACACCGTGAAATTTTGAATCAACATATTTTTCCTTTAAAATGATACATTTACTCGGATTAAATGTTTGATCTGTCATCATCTACGTTCTATTACAAATAAAATATTGACATTTGCCATCTCCACATCATTGCATTCAGTTTTATTCACAATTTGTTTAGTGTCCCAACTTTTTGGAATCGGTTTGTATATGTGTGTGTATATATATATATGTGTGTGTGTATATATATATATATATATATATATATATATATATATATATATATATATATATATGTATGTGTGTGTGTGTGTGTGTGTGTGTGTATGTATGTATATATTATTTATTTATATGTGTGTGTGTGTATATATTTATGTATGTATGTGTATATAAATATACTGCTCAAAAATTAAAGAACACTTTTAATCAGAGTATAGCATAAAGTCAATGAAACTTATGGGATATTAATCTGGTCAGTTAAGTAGCAGAGGGGTTGTTAATCAGTTTCAGCTGCTGTGGTGTTAATAAATTAACAACAGATGCACTAGAGGGCAACAATGAGATGACCCCAAAACAGGAATGGTTTAACAGGTGGAGGCCACTGACATTTTCCCTCCTCATCTTTTCTGACTGTTTCTTCACTAGTTTTGCATTTGGCTACAGTCAGTGTCACTACTGGTAGCATGAGGCGATACCTGGACCCTACAGAGGTTGCACAGGTAGTCCAACTTCTCCAGGATGGCACATCAATGCGTGTCATTGCCAGAAGGTTTGCTGTGTCTCCTGCACAGTCTCAAGGGCATGGAGGAGATTCTAGGAGACAAGCAGTTACTCTAGGAGAGCTGGAGAGGGCCATAGAAGGTCCATAACCCATCAGCAGGACCAGTATCTGCTCCTTTGGGCAGGAGGAACAGGATGAGCACTGCCAGAGCCCTACAAAATGACCTCCAGCAGGCCACTGGTGTGAATGTCTCTGACCAAACAACCAGAAAGACTTCATGAGGGTGACCCAAGGGCCCCATGTCCTCTAATGGGCCCTGAGCTCACTGCAGCAGCATGCAGCTCGATTGGCATTAAGCCATAGAATACCAGAATTGGCAGATGCACCACTGGTGCCTGTGCTTTACAGATGAGAGCAGGTTCACCCTGAGCACGTGACAGAAGTGAAAGGGTCTGGAGAAGCCATGGAGAACATTATGCTGCCTGTAACATCATTCAGCATGAGCAGTTTGGTGGTGGGTTAATGATTGTCTGGGGAGGCATATCCATGGAGGGTCACACAGACCGCTACAGGCTTGACAAAGGCACCTTGGCTGCCATTAGGTATCAGGATGAAATCCTTGGACCCATTGTCAGACCCTATGCTGGTACAGTGGCTCCTGGTGCACGACAATTCCTGGCCTCATGTGGTGAGTATGCAGGCAGTTCCTGGAGGATGAAGGAATTGATACCATTGACTGGCCACCACACTTTCCTGACCTAAATCAATAGAACACCTCTGGGACATTATGTTTTGGTCCATCCAATGCCACCAGGTTGCACCTCAGACTGTCCAGGAGCTCAGTGATGCCCTGGTCCAGATCTGGGAGGAGATCCCCACAACACCATCTGTCATCTCATTAGAAGCATGCACCGATGTTGTCAGGCATGTATACAAGAACACAGGGGCCATACAAAGTGCTGCGTACAATTTTGAGTTGCTGCAATTAAATTTTGGCAAAATGGACTAGCCTGCCACATAATTTTTCACTCTGATTTTTGGGCGTCTTTGAATTCAGGGCTCTGTAGGTTGATCATTTTCATTTCCATCAAGCGATGTGGCATCCTTTGTTCTAACACATTACCCAGTCTATATCAGTATAGATATCCAGGAGGATTTCTTTTTCCCATTGAGATCTGATGTGTTTTCAAAGTGTTCCTTTAATTTTTTTGAGCAGTTTATATATATATATATTTATATATATATATATATATATATATATATGTTTGTATATATGTATGTATATATATATATATATTATATATATATAATATATACATATATATACATATATATATATATATATATATATATATATATATATATATATATATATACATATATATACACATATATATATATATTATGAGGGGCGTTCAGGACAAAAGATTGGTTTGTAAATATATACATTGGTTCAGATATTTATATGGTTCAGATACATTAGTTTGAATATATACATTGGTTTTAATACATCCATTCAGATATATATTTCGGTTCAAATATATACATTGGTTTAGATACATTGGTTGAGATATATATAAATTGGTTTGCATAGATCCGTTCTGATATATATACATTGGTTGAGATACATCCGTTCAGATATTATACATTGGTTTGAATACATCCGTTCAAATATATACATTGGTTGAGATATATATATTTGGTTGATATACATTGGTTTAAATATATATATTGGTTAAAATAGATTGGTTTAGATATATACATCGGTTCAGATACATCCGTTCTGATATATATATTGGTTCAGATAGATCGGTTCAGATATATACATTGGTTGGGATTTATGGGCAGGCACAAGCGTGCCACCCATGTTTAGCATCTCCCTTTTCTTCATCATTGCTTCAACACTGTTGTAATTATTGTGCACATTTTATACAAGTAGCAGTCTGTCGTTTTGTTTAGTAAGCCCTATTTGTTGGGGTCCTCGATTTCAAAGCACTTTTTCCTTTCATTATTTAAAACACTCGCGCAGATACCGCCTCTTAGCCTCTCTCCGTCCGCCCGCTCATTGTACCCGCTCACTCGCTCCCTCTTGTCCCACCCACAGATTCTTCTCAAAAGCAGAGTTACCAGAAAGCATTAATCGCAACCACAGTATGCGTCCCATTTTTCACCTCATGAGGCGCTGGTTTATCATTGGAAAGCGCCGGTGATATCTGTTATTCCGTATTGGCAGCATTTCATTAAAGGGCGATCTGCTTCAGCAAGGAACTTAGTCCTGTTTGCTGAAAGGATGTTATGAAGGAAAACACTGGAGTTGCTCTGTTTCTTTAAATGTTCATCAGGGATCAAAATGACCAGAATATTCCCGCATCACAAATAACTGATGTTTAACTATTTTTATAGTAAAACTAACAAAACCACACAAAGCGCATACCGCTCACACTCACAAATCAAATTGCGTACTACTGATTAAGCGTATCTGTCAAGGGCGATTATTTTTCACCCCATAAAACAGATTCTTCTCAAAAGCTGAGTTACCAGGAAGCATTGAAGCAACCGCAGTACCTCCCATTTTTCACCTCAACAGACGCTGGTTTATCATTGACGAAAGCAGCCGGTGATTTCTGTTATTCCGTATTGGCAGCATTTCATTTTCAGGCGATCTGTTTCAGCAAGGAACTTAGTCCTGTTTGCTGAAAGGATGTTATGGAGGAAAACACTGGAATAGCGCTGTTTCTTCTGAATGTTTATCAGTGATCAGGGACCAGAATGATCAGAATATTCCTGCTTCACAAATAACTGATGTCTGTTTTTTGTAAAACTGAGAAAACCACACTGCAGCATACACACACAAACACTCAAACTCACAAATCGTGTGTGCACACACTACTGATTAAGTGTATCTGTCACGGACGATCATTTTTTCACCCAATAAAACTTTAGTTCGTCAAAGTTAGAAAGCAGCGGTGATTTCTATTATTCCTTATTGGCAGCATTTAATTTAAAGATGATTCACGTCAACAAGGTGAAAGAGTCTCTTATTTTGACAGGACGATCTTTTTAAGGCTTAAGCATTTTTGATTGACTTACAAAAGAAAACAGTTATTACTTACCATCTTTGCTTCAAATTGGCTTTTTAAAAACCTTTTGATATAATTGTTTTGGCAGTATAAAATAAAAAAGTAGTGTTCAAAATTATAATGCCGTATCTAACAGGAAGAGGTGGTGGTAGGTAAGATTGCTGACTCGCAGTTAAATGATCACTGGTTTGTGTCCGGGGCTTCCTTTCTGTTATTTTATTTATTTTTTACAAATTGCTTTGAGTAGTAAGAAAGGCTATAAAAGTAAGGAATTCATAACATTATTATTATTATTATTATTATTATACGTGTGAATGCGTGATCAAATTCAGCCGCTGCGTAGTGGGGTATGAATTGGGACACTATGGGACAATACCACGAGTTCATTGAAATAATTACACAGCAAGGTGCACATGCAATACAAACATAATGTGTATATTATTGAAGTAAAGGTTCATATAAATTAATTATATACAACTTTTTAACAAGTTGAGAGATGTCAACTGGTTAAAATGCACGAAATTATACATGTATTGCTTTATAGTCCACATATAGTGTATGTATAATTAAAATAATGATATAAAAATCATATAAAATGGTATAGAATCTGTCGTATTACGTATTTTGTGTCAAATTTCTTCAAAGAAGTTTAATTAGTTTGCTTTAAAAATCTTACGGCGAACATGTGAACCGTTGAAAATCGCTGATCTTAATCAATTTGTTTTAACGCATGCTCCGTGCAAAATGCTGTCATATCTGTTAGTAAACACGCACGCGCAGCGTGTCCTGATGTCTGCGTTCTAAGGCTGCAGGTATTAAACGCTATTGACGTTTTACTGGGGTGCTCTGTGATTGAGGGCGGACAGTAAACTTTGTTAAAATGATATCGAAAAATACCAGTCGTCAGTTGTGTTTTCAGTCGTTTTGGCGTGTTTACTGTTCTGTTACCAAAAAATTCTTCAACGGGGCTCATCAACAAAGAAACGTGGATAGTAAGATTTAGTAAAATATCAGTAATAATAATACATTGCTCGACACCCAGTAACACTTTACAAAGACATTTAAAAGACAGCTCGTTAAAATAAATGTAGCAATCCATTGTCATGCTATAAGTGACAGCTTGCTCTTAAACATTTACACAGGTGGTTTTTCCTGGGAATAAAAAATGGGGAAAAATCCACGGAAAGTTTTGTTGTTGAACTCAAATTTCACCTCCGCCATGTGAGTCATTAAAACTATTGGAATGAAATATAGTTCTATATAAATAAATAAATAAATTTCCTATCACACCCACCCTTTCACCCCTGTACATTGGAGAGGAATCTCATTTTCACAGCAGGTGCAATTATCCTATAAAACACACAGGAGTTCTGTGCACCGTTTTTCATGGGAGATTAAAACTCATCAAATGTAAACTTTTAGCAGCCTGTGGCATTCTTCATCTGTAGTGGTCCATTACAAAATGAACACCAGGCAGTTAAAATTGTGCACAGTTTCTTTAATAAGCCTATCAGACAGTCTTTTATAGCACTTTCATATCAGTGTGTCTCTTAATCCCTTCTAGCAGAGGAGACACTTATTTCCACAGCTCCTCTGCTTGTAAATTAATACTTTAATTACAAAACTGTCCACAGTTTATTTAAAGAGATTGAAGGAAGTCTTCTATATCACTTTTTTGTCTACTATGTCCTTACTCATCCACTAATTAAAAAAAATCAAGCTTACACTGTCTTTTTATGTATGTCTATGAAAATCGCTGTGAGTAGCCAGAAAAATGCTATATAAATGTAAGATATTATTATTATTATTATTTAGGTTTTTTAAAATCCAAATAAACCTGATAGGACTTCTTCCAAGATATGTGCCACACTAGGGTATCAACAATGTCAAACTGATTAGGTAATTTTGTGATCAGTTTGTTTAAAGTATATTAAGCAAAAAATAAATTTTCATCATCTTCTCATTTCTAATTTGGCATTTCAGGATACAGTATATACTGCAAATATAAATTTAAATTGTAACCGCTGACAATTATTTACTCGTGCCTTGCATTTTCCATAAAACAGCTTCAATATGTGCACAAAGTATAGGTGATAAAACACACAAATTCTGACATTAGCATGACTGTTGAAGGAAAAACATGTATTAGAAAGTATTCTATGGAGTTTTCATAAATTAATCATTATATACCTTTTGAGGTTTCTTGATATATTTTGTAATCAGGTTTTAATTTTTTTTTTTACAGCCACTTCACAGATCAACAATCCCCAACTGGTCACTGTCAGAATAAGTCTTAACTTTTTCCTGTATCCATTAATACATTTTCGGTTTCACTACCCATCTGAAAGAGTTGGCATCTGGTTGGGTGGCACTTTTAAATTGTAGTAGTATGAGCGAGCATCAGTGTGGCAAGCACTAGATAGGCATTTCTTTCCGTCTCATTTTTTGTCTTCTGGCCCAAGCCTGTAAATCTCTTTTGTTAATTTTGTGGCTTGGATAGAGGACAGATACTAACAATTTTCAAGGCTATATTAAAACAATACTAAAAGATATTTGTGTATGTGTGTTGTAGTGCCCCATGTTGTAAGTGTTAGATCCATTGAAGAAGTCAACTTAAACAAAGAAAATGTACATTTTGGGGTCCATAGCTGCTGGCTTGCTTGTGGAGGTTGAAGGTGCGAGTGCCTGATGCAAAGAACCCACCAGCTGTTTCTGGACTCTCAAGTGAGGCGATGTCCCTACCTCACTGGACAAATCAGGTCCAATCTCTAAGCTGGTTTCTTGACCAGCCTTGTCAGAAACAAGCCCCTCCTTATCTACTATACTACTATACCGAGGCTCTGCATGTGGCTTAGACATGTGAGAGAGGGCATTCCTCTTCCAATTAAAGGCCATGTTGAAGTATCACATATGAGAGTCCAAGCTTTAAAGTTTCTCCCTTTAAATTTCAGTTAGAGTAAAATAGTTTGATCTTCTTTAACATCTCCATGAACACAGAATGTTCCTTCTTTGTGTAGTGAGTCGGCCGGAGCAAGTCATGGCGATTATGCAGAATTCACTACCAGAGTCCACCAGGACTGAATTTCACATCTAGCAAGCTTAATAGCGACCTTAAAATTGTCTTTCTTCTATACCCTGGGGGACACCTGTAACCCGCATACCTGGAGCCAGACTGAAGTTCATTGACTGTGTGTAGGAGAGAGGTTTTTGCAAGCCAAATTATCATTTAGAGTTATCTTTAAAACATTTAAAGATATTAAAACAGATAAGGAAGAGTAAGGTAGACTGTCACTTCAAGCCTAAACTATTTACATCACATATAAAATCTTTTTGGTGCCTTGCATTTTCCTTTGAATCAAAATTATTTCCACTTCCTTCACCACCTGTTGAGCAACATTCTCATTGACTAGAAATTATGAATAGCCAATTTTGCTGATTTTGCATTGTTTTATTTCCTTTTCTCAAGAAGGATACTTAGAATAAAATATTAAATTGGCATTTGTTTCTCTATATATTGGACTAATGTATACACATTCCATTCATTTATTTTAAGATAACATACCTTCTTGTCTGCGTTGAGTTGTTAAAGTACTACTACTTGACTGAATTCTCTCGAATCTTCCATATTTTCAAAAGAGATTCAACAAATCCTCTAAAGAATGTGATTTTTTTTGTATGAATGTTCTCTGGTATTTGTACTGAAATTCTGTCAAACTGTGTTTTTGTCATTTGAAGCAACCTCAAATTAGAACTGTTAATTTCCAACGAGCCGCCTTCTGCATTTTTCTGAATGGTTCTAAGGATATTTATAACTTCCCTGAGAACAGAATGTGCTCCTGATGTTATAGGAAGTTATACTCATCAAGCCTTTTAGGAGGAAGGTTTTGCATGATCTGTAGGGTCTCCCCAGTCAAAGGGTCTCCCCAGTCAAAAAGGGTAGCAAAATAGCTGCCCAGCCTCTTTTGCCCCAACACATTAGTGTTGCTGTGCATTCAAACCAGAATAGGAAACATTGAGTCGTACAAGAGAGCCATCTTCACCAGCTGTCTGTGGGATGGGCAAGGACCGAGGTGTCTGCAGGAGCCTCATCCGCCTCCTGTGGGAGCATAGCATTGTGTGCCTGCTGAGGATCCATCAGTGCAGGTTCCCACTTTTGTTACCATGTGAAACATGAGTCACAGTCTTAAAACCAAGAGAAGATGCTGAATCCAAACGCTTCAAGAAAACCAACTTTATTCCCATGAAAACGGGAACATTCAGGGTATTTATTCAAACTGAAGCTACCACTTCAACGCCCACAGATACAGCAAACGAGCAGGGATGAAGCCAGGTCAGTGGCCAGTTTATAATGTTCCCTGCATCACCCATTGGGTGACAGACATGTTACACAAGGTCAGTGTTGTGCAAGAGCTAGTTCAAAAGTGAGTGCATTCATTGAACAAGCTCATTTTTCTAAGAACGGGAAACTTAATGTATTTGCAAGTGAAGAACTTGAACGTGAGCTAGTTCCATTTTATGTGACATTCTGGATCTGGTTTAGGTCCAGATTAAACATTTTGCCTTACCCTGTAATGTAAGGGTGGAGCTGAATTTGAATACGGCATTTGGATGCAATGGTCTTCTGGAATGTGTGTGTGTGTGTGTGTGTGTGTGTATGTGTGTATATGTCACAGTGAGTTTGCACCTTTCCCCATTCCTGTTGGTGGAATGGCTTAATTTGTAAGAGACCAATGGTACATGGGGAGGGAGCAACTGGCTTGGAGGGCCCAACAGACTGTATGGGGAGGGAGCCTATGGTATGTAAATAGGTGGTGGAAAAAAGAGAGGAGAACTGCAGAGCCAAGAGAGAAGCAGACGCCATAAAAGAAAAAGGCAAAATAGAAATAGATTGACACTGCATGGAAAACGTCAGCTGTACCCGGGTTCATTTCAGGACCAATTAATTTCCCTTTCTGGTGAAGATATTAGGAACGGAACTGTTGATCTGTATATTTCCTGGAACAGGAGGTATGGTTTGGTGCATCATTCCCCACCACAGACTGTAGATAGTCATCCCCAACAGAGAATATTTAAACGATTCTGAATACTTAGATTTTTTTCTTTTTCTAGTTCTCATATTTATTTATTAGTGGCTAGGTGGTTAAGTGTTTTGTGCCATGGTTTGTGTGGGGTGGGAAGTGCTGCAGCACAATATGTATAGAGGTTTTTTATTATTTTATTTACCAAAGTGTAGATAATTTCTTCCAATAATCATTTTTTTAACTTAACTCTGCATTCACTGGTGTGTTTCTGTACTTCGGGTAGTGTAGTAGGAAAGCAGAGTTAATTATTTCGCCGCTTATTATAATTTTTTTTTTTTTTTGGCTGCTGCTCTAGGATGGCAGCATATATTATAATCATGCCGGCTTGAGGAGTGGAACACGGATAAGCACAAATAGTGGATTTTTACAAATATTTATTTTGTATGAATTTTTTGCCATTTATTTATATTCAGGAGAAAATAACGTAAAATCAAATCGGCACTGCCTGCGTCTGCCTGCTTGTGCTTAAGCTGCATTAAAGAGTAATAAAAATGCATGTAAAAACAGACAATAACTTTGAATAATGTTAGCATTTACTCCCCTGGGTGGAATTGAAGAGTTGCATAGTGTGGGGGAGGAACGATCTCCTCAGTCTGTCAGTGGAGCAAGACAGTGACAAAATCCCCGAACATATAACCTACCCCCACCTTTTTGGGCCCTGTTAATACAGTTATAGTAGATAGATACAGTTCTTCATGATTCACAGAGTTTACTTAAAAAAAATTTTCGCCCTTTGAAAAAAGCTCCCTGAATTAGATGTTAAAACCCTGTCCAGCCTGACATTCCTGAATACTTTGGGGAGCCAAGCCTTCATTCACCAGTTTGTCCAGCTTCAGAGAAATGTCAGCTTCTTTCTTTATGCTGCCTCCCCAGCACACCACCGTGCAGCATCTTATTGTACATGTTGAAGGACACCAGTCTTCTAAGGAAGTATAGCCGGCTCTGACCTTTCTTACACAGAGCATCAGTATTGGCAGACCAGTCCAATTTGTCATCCAGCTGCACTCCGAGGTATTTATAGGTTTGTACCCTCTGCACAAGTCTCCTCTGATGATCACGGGGTCCATGAGGGGCCTGTGCCTCCTAAAATCCACCACCAGTTCCTTGGTCTTGCTGGTGTTCAGGTGTAACTGGTTTGAGTGCCCCATTTAACAAAGTCCTTGATTAGCTTCTATACTCCTCCCTGCCTACTCCTGATGCAGCCTACGATAGCAGTGTCATTGGTGAACTTTTGCACGTGGCAGGACTCCGAATCGTATTGGAAGTCTGATATATATATAGGTTGAACAGGACCGGAGAAAGTACAGTACCCTGCGGCGCTCCAGTGTTGCTGACCACAATGTCAGACTTGCAGTTCCCAAGACACACATACTGAGGTCTGTCTGTAAGAGAGTCCACGATCCATCCAACAAGTATGAATCTACTCCCATCTCTGTCAGCTTGTCCCTAAGGAGCAGAGGTTGGATGGTGTTGAAGGCGAGAAGTCCACTCTTAACATTTAAAGCCCCCTCTGATCTCCACAGACTGACACTCCTCTAGCTCACTCAGATCCTGTAATTTGAGAATATTCTGTCTGGCAAAATGGTGCAGCCTTAGTTTGTGGAAGACAGACACAACTAAAGACAATGAGCATAAAATGATGGCTGTCAATTTCAAACTGTGTTTCCTCAATGTGCTCCTTGAGAAAAATGCATCATCTGAACCAATCACAGCCTGAACAAAGTGATTGATCAAAGATACACTGACAGCATGCCCTAAAGTCGACTGTTGGATAAAACGTTCAGCTACTTTGACCACTTTGACTGTACCCTCAGAAGGAATCATCAAACCTCCTTTGTTTTTTAATGTGAGCAAGTGGTAGCTTTGATCATATGATGCCGGTACAGCATCTGTTACCAAACTAGCATGGCACATCCAGGGCAGCTTTCTCAAAATCCCGTCCAAGGGCTACCTTCCCCTGCTTCCTGGGTGGATTTCTTTGGAAACCTTCAAAGTTTGAGAAATGTTAACAGCCAACAACAATCTACATACAATCTGACTAAATACATTTACAAAACGTTGTTTGAGGGTCAATTGAGCCATGAATACATGGCTTTGCTAAACAGCCTGGGGTGGGGAAAAAAGATTTTAAAATGGGATTTTCTAACCCAAAAATATCCAAAACAATTGTTCAGG
>NW_024380528.1:0-6978 GCF_016835505.1 Polypterus senegalus | reverse complement strand
ACGCCTTGCAAAATCGAATGCTGTAAGCTGTTATTCATTACTGTTGTACTGAACATAAACTTCAGTGTATGCCTTTGAAATGCATCATTTTTCTTTCCAATGGAAGCGCTCCACCCCGATCTGCAATACATAACCAGGATTATGAAGCGCAGCTGTTGCTTACGGCCATACCAGTGAAAGCACCCGATGTAGTTTGATCTAGGAGGTAAAACATGATGCGCTCTGCCAGTTTTTGGGGGAGAGTGGCTGGGATCCCGGGATGCTGTAAGCTATTTCCTTAACTGTACTAATCAACCTGACCATCAGCGTATGCCTGGGAACTGCATCTTTATCCTTTCCAGTTAGAGACCCACCCGAACTTCAATTTATAACCAGCATTATGGAGAACTCCCGTTGATTATGGCCATACCAGTTTAAACGCCTGATCTTGGAAGTTGAAGACGCCGATCGCCCAGTATACGTGGCTTGCAGACCGCCTTGCAACATCGAATGCTGTAAGCTTTTATTCATGACAGTTGCACTGCACGCCGAACATCAGTGTATGCCTTGAAATGCATCTTTTCTTTCCAATGGAAGCGCCCCCCCCCGGATCTTCAATATATAACCAGCATTATGAAGTGCAGCTTGCACAGCCATACCAGTGTAAAAGAACCCGATTACTTTGATCTACGCGGTTAAACACGCATGCGCTCTGCCAGTACTTTAATGGGAGGCCGCCTGGGATCCCCGGATGCTGTAGCTTTTTTCCTGTACTGTAACTACGCCACTTGACCATCATTGCATGGCTGTGAACTGAAATCTTTATCCTTCCATTGTTAGCGATCGACCTGAACTTCAATTTATAACCAGCACTGGCGAACCGCGCCTTCGTTATTTATGGCCATACCAGTTTAAAAGCGTCTGAACTTGGAAGTTAAAAGACGCACGGTTCGCCAGTATACGCAGATTGCAGACCGCCTTGCAAAAATCGAATGCTGCAAGCTGTTATTCATTACTGCTGTACTGAACATAAACTTGCGTATGCCTTTGAAATGCATCATTTTTCTTTCCAATGGTGCCGCCCACCCCTGATCTGCAATATATAACCAGATTATGAAGCGCGAAGCCGTTGCTTACGGCCATACCTTCAGTGAAAGCGCACCCGGATGTAGTTTGATCTAGAGGTAAACACGCATGCGCTCTGCTGCTCTTGGAGGGGAGAGTGGCTGGGATCCCGGATGCTGTAAGCTATTTTCCTGTACTGTACTAATCAACCTGACCATCAGCGTATGCCTGGGAACTGCATCTTTATCCTTCCATTGTTAGAGACCCACCCGGAACTTCAATTTATAACTAGCATTATGGAGAACTGCTGTTGATTATGGTATTACGTACCAGTTTGAAAGCGCCTGATCTTGAAGTTGAAGACGCACGTATCGCCCAGTATACGTGGCTTGCAGACCGCCTTGCACAACATCGAATGCTGCTTTTATTCATGATACAGTTGCACTGAACTGGCGAACATCAGTGTATGCCTTTGAAATGCATCTTTTTCTTTCCAATGGAAGCGCTCCACCCCTGATCTTCAATTTATAACCAGCATTATGAAGTGCAGCTTTTGCTTACAGCCATGGCCTCCAGTGTAAAAGAAACCGATGTACTTTTGATCTACGAGGTTAAATTGACGCATGCGCTCTGCCAGTACTTTTAATGGGAGGCTGCCTGGGGATCCCCGGATGCTGTAAGCTTTTTTCCTGTACTGTAACTACGCCACTTGACCATCATTGTACGGCTGGGAACTGAACCTTTATCCTTCCATTGTTAGCGATCGACTGAACTTCAATTTAGTAACCAGCATTATGGAGCACTGCTTGGTTATTTATGGCCATAGTTTCAGCTTAAAAAGCGTCTGAACTTGGAAGTTAAAGACGCACGGTTCGTCCCAGTATACGCCGATTGCAGACCGCATTGCAAAAATCGAATGCTGTGTTTTCGTTATTCATTACTGTTGTACTGAAAAATAAACTTCAGTGTATGCCTTTGAAATGCATCATTTTATCAATGATGCGCCCACCCCGATCTTCAATATATAAATCAGGATTATGAAGCGCAGCTGTTGCTTACGTCAGCAACAAAAGCACCTGATGTAGTTTTGATCTAGAGGGTAAAAACACGCACGCGCTTCGCCGTTCTTGAGGAGAGTGGCTGGGATTCCCGAATGCTGTAAAGCTATTTTCCTGTACTCGTACTAATCAACCTGACCATCAGCGCATGCCTGGGAACCGCATCTTTATCTTTCCATTGTTAGAGACCCACCCGAACTTCAATCATAAATCAGCATTATGGAGAACTGCTGTTGATTATGGCCATACCAGTTTGAAAGCGCTCGGGATCTTGAAGTTGAATAAGACGCACGTGATCGCCTAGTATACGTGGGTTTGCAGACCGCCTTGTAAACATCGAATGCTGTAAGCTTTTTATTCATGACAGTTGCACTTGAACTATGAACATCAGTGTATGCCTTTGAAATTCATCTTTTTTCTTTCCAATGGAAGCGCCCACCCTGATCTTCAATATATAACCAGCATTATGAAGTGCAGCTTTTTGCTTACAGCCATACCAGTGTAAAAGAACCCATGTACTTTGATCTACGAGGTTAAATATTATGCCTTTGCCAGTACATTAATGGGAGGCTGCCTGGGATCCCCGGATGCTGTAAGCTTTTTCCTGTACTCAACTACGCCACTTGACCATCATTGCATGGCGCCGGGGAACTGAACTTTATCCTTTCCATTGTTAGCGATCGACCTGAACTAATTTATAACCAGCATTATGGAGCACTATGTTGCTATTTATGGCCATATTTCAGTTTAAAAAGCGTCTGAACTTGAAGTTAAAGACGCACGGTTCGGCCTAGTATACGCTGATTGCAGACCGCCTTTGCAAAATCGAATGCTGTAAGCTGTTATTCATTACTGTTGCACTGAACTACGAACATCAGTGTATGCTTTGAAATGCATCTTTTTTCTTCCAATGGAAGCGCTCCACCTCATCTTTCAATATATAACCAGATTTGAAGTGCAGCTTTGCTTACAGTCATACCAGTAAAAAGTACCCGATGTACTTTGATCTACGAGGTTAAATACGCATGCGCTCGCAAGTACTTTACCGGGAGGCTGCCGGGATCCCGGATGCCGTGTGTTTTTCCTGTACTGTAACTACGCTACTTGCCCATCATTGCATGGCTGGGAACTGAACCTTTATCCTTCCATTGTTAGCTTATCGACCCGAACTTCAATTTATAACCAGCATTATGGAGCACTGCTGTTATTTATTATGGCCATGTTCAGTTTAAAAGCGTCTGAACTTGGAAGTTGCTGACGCACGGTTCGGGCCCCCAGTATACGCAGATTGCAGACCGCCTTGCAAAATCGAATGCTGTAAGCTGTTATTCATTACTGTTGTACTGAACATAAACTTCAGTGTATGCCTTTGAAATGCATCATTTTTCTTTCCAATGAAGCGCTCCACCGATCTGCACATATAACCAGGATTATGAAGCGCAGCTGTTGCTTACGGCCATACCATGAAAGCACCCGATGTAGTTTGATCTAGGAGGGTAAACACGCTGCGCTCTGGCCAGTTCTTGGAGGGAGAGTGGCTGGGATCCCGATGCTGTGTTATTTTCCTGTACTGTACTAATTCAACCTGACCATCAGCGTATGCCTGGGAAACTGCATCTTTTTATCCTTTCCATTGTTAGAGACCCACCTGAACTTCAATTTCATATAACCAGCATTATGGAGAACTGCTGTTGATTATGGCCATACCAGTTTGAAAGCGCCTGATCTGGAAGTTGAAGACGCACGTATCGCCCAGTATACGTGGCTTGCAGACCGCCTTGCAACATCGAATGCTGTAAGCTTTTATTCATGACAGTTGCACTGAACTATGAACATCAGTGTATGCCTTTGAAATGTATCTTTTTCTTCCAATGGAAGCGCTCCACCCCGATCTTCAATATATAACCAGCATTATGAAGTGCAGCTTTGCTTACAGCCATACCAGTGTAAAAAGAACCGATGTACTTTTGATCTACGAGGTTAAATACTTACGCGCCTGCCAGTACTCTGCACGGGAGGCTGCCTGGGATCCCCGGATGCTGTAAGCTTTTTTTCCTGTACTGTAATCACATGCCACTTTACCATCATTGCATGGCTGGGAACTGAACTCTTTATCCTTTCCATTGTTAGCGATCGACCGAACTTCAATTTATAACCAGCATTATGGAGCACTGCTGTTATTTATGCACATACTTCAGTTTAAAAGCGTTCGAACTTGGAAGTTAAAGACGCACGGTTCGCCCAGTATACGCGATTGCAGACCGCCTTGCAAATCGAATGCTGTAAGCTGTTATTCATTACTGTTGCACTGAACCATGAACATCATGCGTATGCCTTGAAATGCATCTTTTTTCATTCCAATGGAAGCGCTCCACCCCTGATCTTCAATATATAACCAGCATTATGAAGTGCAGCTTTGCTTACAGCCATACCAGTGTAAAAGAAACCCTCGGCGTACTTTGATCTACGCGGTTAACACGATGCGCTCTGCCAGTACTTTAATGGGAGGCTGCCTGGGATCCCGATGCTGTAAGCTTTTTTCCTGTACTGTAACTACGCTTTACTTTGACCATCATTGCATGGCTGGGAACTGAACCTTTATCCTTTCCATTGTTAGCGACGACCAACTTCAATTTATAACCAGCATTATGGAGCACTGCTGTTATTTATGGTCATAACAGCTTAAAAGCGTCTTTGAACTTGGAAGTTAAAGACGCACGGTTCGCCCAGTATACGCCGATTGCAGACCGCATTGCAAAATCGAATGTTGTAAGCTGTTATTCATTACTGTTGTACTGAAAATAAACTTCAGTGTATGCCTTTGAAATGCACTTTCTATTTATTTCCAATGGATGCGCTCCACCCTCATCTTCAATATATAACCAGGATTATGAAGCGCAGCTGTTGCTTACGGGCCATACCAGTAAAAAGTACCCGGATGTAGTTTGATCTAGAGGTGTAAAACACGCATGCGCTCTTGCCAGTTCTGGAGGAGAGTGGCTGGATCCCCTGAATGCTGTAAGTCATTTTCCTGTACTGTACTAATCAACCTGACTTCATCAGCGCATGCCTGGGAAACTTCGCATCTTTATCCTTTCCATTGTTAGAGACCCACCTGAACTTCAATTTATAACCAGCATTATGGAGAATCGTTGCTGATTATGGCCATACTCAGTTTGAAAGTGCTTTGATCTTGAAGTTGAAGACGCACGTATCGCCCAGTATACGTGGCTTGCAGACTGCTTTTTCCTTTGCAAATATCGAATGCTGTAAGCTTTTATTCATGATAGTTGCACTGAACTTCATGAAATATCAGTGTATGCCTTTGAAAATGCATCTTTTTTCTTTCCAATGGAAGGCTCTTACCCCGAACTTTAATTTATAACCAGCATTATGGAGCACTGCTGTTATTTATGCTACTAGTTTAAAAGCGTCTGAACTTGAAGTTAAGACGCACTGGTTCGTCCAATACGCGATTGCACGCCTTGAAAATCGAATCGTGTTATCATACTGTTACTGAAAATAAACTTCAGGATGCCTTGAATGATCATTTACTTTCCGATGAGCTCCCCGACTTCATATATACAGGATTGAAGGCAGCTTTGCTTCGCCATACCTGTAAATGACCATTGTTTGACTGGTAAAACACTAGCGCTCTGACCATTCTTGAGGGAGTGACTGGATCCCGATGCTGTAGTATTTCCGTACTGTACAATCAACCTGACCTTATCGTATGCTGAACTAGCACTTTACTTCCTGTTGAGACCACTTACTTCCAATGATGACCACTATGTGAACTGTTATAGTATACAGTTGAAACGCTGATCTACAGTTGAAAGACTCATGTATGCCTCAGTAACGTGGCTTGCAGACCGCCTTGAAGCGAGAGTGCTGGCCCGTTTTATGACGTTTGCCTGACTACAGTAACTGCCTTCAAGCATCTTTTCTTTCCAATGGAAGGCTGACCCACCCTATTTCAATTATATACATTATGAATGCATGCTTTTGCCTACGCCATACCATGTAAGAACCGACTCATTAGAGGTTAAAAGCATGCCTGCCATACTGTAAGGGAGGCGCCTGGATCGAGCTGTAAGCTTTTTCCTGTATGTTAATACCCACTTGACCATCCTTGATGCTGAACTTAATCCTTAATCCTTTCCATTTTAGCGATCACTAAAACTCAATTTATTCAGCATTGGAGCCACTGATTTATGGCTACGAGTTAAAAGTGCTTGAACTTTCAGTAAAGACGCACGGTTCCCCAGTATACGCGGATTGAACCTGCCTTGCAATGAATGCTGTACTGTATTCATGTGTATGAATAACTTAGTTTCTTTTGAAATGCTCATTTATTTCAATGGAAGCTCACCCTATCTTCATATAACCAGGATTTGAAGCGCAGCTTGAGCTACGCCATCCAGTAAATCTGGTGAAGTTTGATTGGAGTTAAAACATCGCTCTGCCAGTTCATTGCGAAGTGGCTAAATCCGGATGCTGAATATTCATTTCTGTACAATCAACCTACATCGCGTATCTGGGAACTGCATTTATCTTCCATGCTTGAGCCCACCATAACATGTTATAACCGCATTTGGAACTGCGTATATGCGCCATGCCAGTTTGAAAGCCTGATCTAAGTTGTAAGCCATTTTGACGCCCAGTATATCCGCTGCAGACGCTAATGAATGCTGTAAGCTTTTCTTCGAAGTTGCACTGAACTTGAACATCATGTATCCTTTGAGACATCTTTTTATTTCCAATGAAGACCTGATCTTAATATAACCAGCATTAGATGACTTTGATTGACCATACATGAAAAACGTGATTGTCTGCAAGTTAAACGCATGCTCTGAGCTTTGAAGAGTCCTTCCAT
>NW_024380527.1:0-8260 GCF_016835505.1 Polypterus senegalus | reverse complement strand
TCAGAACTTGTAGGAGTAGAAACCAAAAAGAGATGGCACAAAAAGGTGAGTACAAAGAACAAATAAGTGAAGCTGTGAAGAATGGACCCTAAGATGAGGATTGTTTTGTGGCAAGACTCTTAGGTGGAACTTTTCTGGAAGCAAGCATGCTCCGAGGTCGAACATTGGAGAGGACTTGAAAGGTTAACATTACTGTGCTGTGGGGTTGGAACTGCATTCTCTGAACACAAAACATCTGAGCTTCTAAGTGGTAACCTTCCTCCCTTCAAAATCCTTCTTTTAACATATAAAGCCTTAAATGGCCATGGTCCAGCTTACTTATCTGAACTTTTCATTACTTACAAACCATAACATACATTAAGATCTCAAGAATCTTATGATTCCAAGGAATAATAAAATAACAGTGGAGGTTGAGCTTTTAGTTACAGAGCCCCCAAATTGTGGAATGGTCTGCTTGCTACTATACGAGATGCCCTTAGCTTACAAATCCCCGCTGAAGACTCACTACTTTAGTTTAGCATAACCAGACTTGAGCTTCTGATTAACTGTACACACTGCATCTCTGTTGCTAGTCATTAGCACTAAACATAAGTAATATAATGGTTATAATTTGTCACTAACCCTCATCTATTCTGTTCCCTTCTTGGTACTCAAATGTGGCACTTGGTGCCACTGCCGTTCTGCCAAGTTGTTTGGTTGCCTATAGAAAAAGTCATCTGTGATGGAGGAGTGCTGGGATCATCAGGTAGAAGGGTCCTTTCATCAGATTGGCTGGCCCAGCGCTGACTAAGCTGTGGAATGGCCAGAAGGGGCCTGGCCAAGGTCTCCATAACTCTGAACAAATCTGACTCCTATTATGTTATATCATCTACTTCTGCATTTTGCTCTGTAGTTGTAATATTTCTATTGTACTATTGTATTGCATTGAGGATCACTTGTGTTCTGTTCTGTGTATTGTATTGTATTTACCCCTTTTTTGTCACCCAGTGCCCTCCCAACCTACCTGGAAAGGGGTCTGTATCTGAATTGCCTTTTCCAAGGTTTCTTCCATTTTTTTCCCCTACAATGTTTTTTTTGGGGGAGTTTCTTGTCTTCTTAGAGAGCCAAGGCTGGGGGGCTATCAGAACAGAGGGCCTGTTAAAACCCATTGCTGCACTTCTTGTGTGATTTTGAACTATACAAAAATAAATTGTATTGTATTGTATTATTTCTAGCTGCCCTGGGACATTCATCTTTGACATCTGCAACTTTTTTCTAAACATTTTCTTAAGACTATATATGTACAGACTTTGCTACCTACATTTTCTTTTATACTGTCCTCTACTTGCATTATTGCTCTTTAATAAATACCAAGTTGCTTTTAACTTTCTACACTTTGCCTTTATATCTAGAGTGATTGAAGTAATAAGGTAAATATCTAGAGCACGTGGAACAATAAGGAAGTGCCATATGATCTGAATTGCGAGGTTTATCAGCTGAGGACGAAGAGTTCTGTCCAATAGTACG
Organism: Polypterus senegalus; assembly: GCF_016835505.1. Classification (NCBI taxonomy): domain Eukaryota; kingdom Metazoa; phylum Chordata; class Cladistia; order Polypteriformes; family Polypteridae; genus Polypterus; species Polypterus senegalus. The sequence continues at coordinate 6,754 of NW_024380527.1, read as the reverse complement.
ACATCAGTGGTTGATGGCCATTTTGAAGCTTTTATGTTTGAACAAGTTCAAGACCAAAATTAATATTTACAGTAGATCTGAGATATATCAAAGACATTGCATGTTGTTCGTACCTATGATAAGTAAGTCACTTCGAGTACTAGGGAATGATGGACTGTGCATGTGTTATTCATACTGCACTTATCAACCGTGGTCACCAGATCAAATATTAAAAAAGTATTTTGATCTTATTTTCTAAGTCATTGCAAGAAACCACAATCTATCATGAGATGAAAGTAATAATAAGCCCAACAACAACCTGAACCATTTGAGAATTTCAGCCTATCTATTAAGACAAAACTGGAGCTCCTACAATAAGGAGAAGTGAGCACTGAGAGAACATGCAAACTCCTCCAGCTAGTCATCAAATGAGGCACAATTATTGAAACGGCTTTCACGTTCATGTCCCAAAATTAAACTGAGCTTATTGTTTAGGTGTTTGTGTTGTGTAATAAACTGTTTAGTTAGTGAATGTTTTAAAAGTTAAATATAATTTTTATAAGGCATTATATTAAAGGGCAAGAAAAACAATTCAGCTCGAAGAAATCAGGATGAGTGTTTTGGATCACATGGAATAATTACATTTTATACCAGCACATGTTACAGTTGACAGGCTACAGTTTATAAACAGCAATGACAAGGGTTAATTTCTTAAAGTTCCGCAGAGAACTGTCATGCAAATTCAATGCAAATGAAACTTTCAAAACCCCTAGATTCAGCCACCATTTTCAATATTGTACATACCAAATAATAGAAAAAGGTTCAATAAATGAGGCAGTTAAATTAAGAAGGCAAAACGTATGACATTTCTGAGAGAACAATAAAGGTAGGAGATAAATGTACAGAAATGAACAATATTAACAACCTGTATTTATATTATATTAGTTGCAAGTCAAGATAACCATTTGTTTGAGTCATTTTGGCTTATTGGTGGATTATTTTTATTTTATTGCTAATACTAAATTGTCATTTATAAATAAGTTTTTGTTCTAATCAAGATGTATACCTGTCATGCAGTTTACAATATTTTGGTAGCTCAAAAGATATATAAACATTCAATGTATTCAATATTGAAGTCTGTAATAATAAGAAATCTCAAAGTGTGCTTTACACGTAGTTAGAGCTAAAGACGCTTTTATTCATTTAGAGGATTTTAGATATGTTAGGAATAAATGTGCTTACATGATAAGAAATGCAGTCTTTGTACTTACAAGGTTCAGCCTGTGTAATCTGTTGAAGTTCAGTGAAAGTAAAGAATTCCTTAAAGGCTCTCAGGTATATTTCTCAAGAATTTTTTACTAAGCATATCATACTGCTGTGTGAAAAAATTACTGATACTTTCAATTGTTATGTTGTTTTTATTTGTCACCTTTATGATAACATATTGGGGGAGATGAATTGTAAATATGATAGAAAGTGATAGTGATATTGATATGCCAAAGTATAAAACATGCTAATTTTGTTCTGAAATATTATTGTTCAAAAGTCAAGCCATGAATTAATTTGTATGGTTACAAACAAGAATGGACCCAAGGGTTTTATGACTGCTTCGAATTGATTTTAAAATCTTGCTGCTAGTTTTTAAATCTTTACATAGGCTTGCTCCTGCCTATTTATCTGAATTGTGTGTTTTATACCAGCCATCCAGAGTGCTTAGATCTTCTGGTCAGTTGTCTCTGGTTGTCCCTCATACTAAGTGTAAAACCAAGAGGGACAGCTGCTGCTCCTCGTCTGTGGAACTTTTTACCTCTTTACATAAAGGAGTCGTCTACAATTGAACTGTTCAAAACAAGATTAAAACTCACTTCTTTTCACTTGCATTCAGTGTCCTTCAGTAATACTGATGGTTTCCTCTTTGTGATCATGTCACATTATTTCTATTTATTTATTATCTATCTATCTATCTATCTATCTATCTATCTATCTATCTATCTATCTATCTATCTATCTATCTATCTATCTTATTTTATGTTCATATATTTTATTTCTATTTATGTTTTATTGTTTTTTTCTTTTATTCTTTTATTGTAAAGCACTTTGGCACAGTATTACTATGTTGTTTTATATGTGCTATATAAATATATTGACATTGACATTGCTTGCACCACTTGTTGTAGAACATTTACATCTATAAACACAAAGAAAGTTACTCATTTTTGAAGTAAAAAAGTCTTTCAGTGACATATGTTATTTCATAGAAGTAGACTATGATATGAAGACAAAGTATATTGCATTTTCAGGCAATGTTAATTTTCATTCCTTGCAACTGAATTACTTAAGTGGAGCAGTAAATGAACATGAATTTTGTGTAAATTTCTTACAATTTAGATTGATAACTAAGATTTGTTAGCTATATTGGTTAACTTGTAATAAAGATAATAAGTTAAAATAAGCCTTGTTGCTGTATATATATGTACTGTATAGTGAAGAAGTAAAATGGAAACAAACTATTCTGTCAGTGTTTTTGTCAGTTCTGCACATGTATATTAACTACCGCACTCTAAACTTTAGATTCTGTTTCCTACAAACCACTTGATATCTAAAAAGTTCATTAGTGCAGATATAACATCATCTATGTTTCTTTATTGATGACCACTTGCTCCTAATATAAAGTCCAACTAAGGAAAACATGTTTTGCAAACAATGCACCTGCTACTAGGAATAACTTTAATAAGTCTTAAATGGATTTTTTAGGTTAACTAAGTAATACAAAAATATAACTATCAGATTATTTTACTGAAAACTGGGTTATACTAGATTAGGTAATGCATCTATTAGTCACAAATTGTTGATGGTTTTGAGCATGAGGATTGTGCTATATAAATAAAATGTATTATTATTTTTATTATTATGTAATAAAACTTTTAAAAAAACTTCTTTTGGTCTTAGCTCTTTTGACCATTGTTTTAAACCCATTGGCAGAAATCAAAACTGCATAAAATCATTAATTTTCTTATTGCTATAATTAATGTATAGTGCTGTGCCATTAAAATACCGTGCTGTATATCCTGATACCTGGTTGTAATATTTTTCTTTTTTCTCTCAAAGATGGTGATTTGCTGTATCACAGCAAATTCTGACCTCAGCCTCTAAAGCTTTCTCAAACATCCTGATTCAATTGTGTACAATCTGAAGGGCAGACTGTCTAGTAAATGAGAAGGGTGCTTCAGCTTTCAAATGACACCCCATTCTACTTTCTATATTTTCAAATTCATCTTATTTATTTATTTAGTAAAGTTGTTTTTAAATCTTGTAACTATTGGTGTTGTAATTTGAATACACAGTATAATCTGCCCTTCAAAATGATACATGGAGTTTCCAATAATGAATATGTGTGCTATGGATACTTATTTGAAAACAGTAAAAGTGAAGAAGAAGAATCCTGTTTTTTGTACTGATTCAAAACAGTACAACTTGAAATATTATTTGCAGATATTTCATAGCTGCTTGTTTTTCTGGTTGTTCCTGACACATTCACTGACAGTTTTACAATATTCGGAAGATTATTCTAAAACCTACAGAAATAAGTATAACATTCAAAGTGCATTTTTTTGGTAACAAGTTACTGAATTTTACAACTTATTTTGTTGAAACACATGTGTATAATATAACTACTAATTCTCCAGGTGTAAAACTTCTGAAAGAGAAATGCCTGACCTTTATTTCGAGGGTTAGAACATGAATATTGAGTGAGGAATGGCGAAGTTATAGGCAGTTAAATCAAAGTATCAGAAAATGGGCAAAAATAAGACTGAATTTAAAGGGTTATAAAGTATCAGTAAAGTGCAGTGTGGCTTTCTAAAATAACTCCACTTTGGTGGCTTAATGGGTGATTTCTCAATATTGTCTAATTCAGTATAAGTGTATAAATTATTTGTTGCTTAATAAGACATGCAAATCCTTCGTATTCACTAAGTAATTTTTCCAGCGTATTGCAAGCTCATAGTATGCCACACTGTAGAAAGATGAGAAACCACTTTACTGATTTTTATAAGTGTGATTATGGTCAAAAGAAGCCTTTGTTAAGGTTTTATTAGACAACAGTACAATGTTATTATTGTAGTGTGTACTGTAGTCTAAAGTGTTATCGAACACAGTGGATGTTTTATGTTTAATTAATACTACAAACATTGTGTAATTGTTAAGGTATACAGTCTGTTTTGCATGTCGCTTTGTGTTTATGTTAAAATACAGTTCCCTGTGAATGAGATCATGGAGAGAGATTTACAGTAAAATAACATTTTAAACTGTTCATCTGATCTATACAAAAACACAAGTCACACTGGTGAAAAGGCAGTTGAAATTTCTTTTGTTGCAAAAGTGGTTTTTTGTGAAAAGATTAACAATAGTTTTTTTTTTCTTCATCTTGATTTCGAGTACAGGCCTATCTGTGCTACAGTTAAGCAACCACGATGCTGGGAAGACTTTGGAGCAAGGCTATTTTTGCTGGCTACAAGTGTGGTCTGCGTAACCAGCGTGAACATACAGCTCTGCTAAAAATTGAAGGTGCATACACTTGCAAGGAAACACAGTTCTACCTGGGCAAACACTGTGCCTACAGTGCATCCGGAAAGTATTCACAGCACATCACTTTTTCCACATTTGTTATGTTTCAGCCTTATTCCAAAATGGATTAAATTTTTTCCTCAGAATTCTACACACAACACCCCATAATGACAACGTGAAAAAAGTTTACTTGAGATTTTTGCAAATTTATTAAAATAAAAAACTAAGAAATCACATGTACATAAGTATTCACAGCCTTTGCCATGAAGCTCAAAACTGAGCTCAAGTGCATCCTGTTTCTCCTGATCATCCCTGAGATGTTTCTGCAGCTTAATTGGAGTCCACCTGTGGTAAATTCAATTGATTGGAGATGATTTGGAAAGGCACACACCTGTCTATATAAGGTCCCACAGTTGACAGTTCATGTCAGAGCACAAACCAAGCAAGGATTGTCTTGAGGCAAAAATCTGGGGAAGGTTACAGAAAAATGTCTGCTGCTTTGAAGGTCCCAATGAGCACAGTGGCCTCCATCATCTGTAAGTGGAAGAAGTTCGAAACCACCAGGACTCTTCCTAGAGCTGGCCGGCCATCTAAACTGAGCGACTGGGGGAGAAGGGCCTTAGTCAGGGAGGTGACCAAGAACCCAATGGTCACTCTGTCAGAGCTCCAGAGGTCCTCTGTGGAGAGAGGAGAACCTTCCAGAAGGACAACCATCTCTGCAGCAATTCACCAATCAGGCCTGTATGGTAGAGTGGCCAGACGGAAGTGACTGCTTAGTAAAAGGAACATGGCAGCCCCCCTGAAGTTTGCCAAAATGCACCTGAGGGACTCTCAGACCATGATAAACAAAATTCTTTGGTCTGATGAGACAAAGATTGAATTCTTTGGTGTGAATGCCAGGCATCACGTTTGGAGGAAACCAGACACCGCTCATCACCAGGCCAATACCATCCCTACAATGAAGCATGGTGGTGGCAGCATCATGCTGTGGGGATGTTTTTCAGTGGCAGGAACTGGGAGAGTAGTCAGGATAAAGGGAAAGATGACTGCAGCAATGTACAGAGACATCCTGGATGAAAACCTTCTTCAGAGCACTCTTGACCTCAGACTGGGGTGACAGTTCATCTTTCAGCAGGACAATGGCCCTAAGCACACAGCCAAGATATCAAAGGAGTGGCTTCAGGACAACTCTGGGAATGTCCTTGAGTGGCCCAGCCAGAGCCCAGACTTGAATCTGATTGAACATCTCTGGAGAGATCTTAAAATGGCTGTGCACCGACGCTTCCCATCCAACCTGATGGAGCTTAAGAGGTGATGCAAAGAGGAATGGCCGAAACTGGCCAAGGATAGGTGGCATCATATTCAAAAAGACTTGAGGCTGTAACTGCTGCCAAAGGTGCATCGATAAAGTATTGAGCAAAGGCTGTGAATACTGATGTACATGCGACTTCTCATTTTTTATTTTTAATAAATTTGCAAAAACGTCAAGCAAACTTTTTCACGTTGTCTTTATGAGGTGTTGTGTGTAGAATTCTAAGGAAAAAAATGAATTTAATCCATTTTGGAATAAAGCTGTAACATAACAAAATGTGGAAAAAGTGATGCGCTGTGAATACTTTATGTACACTGTATGTGTACAAAGCAAAAAAATACAGTAACCCTGGTGGGAAACCCAACAAGACCCGTGTGATTTGGGGAAAGGTCACCCGTGCTCATAAGCAATTGGACATAGAATACGAGTGATGCTGTAACCATCTAGGATCTGAAGCCCTCAAGTACAAAATCTCTTGAATATACAATAAAAGAGTTTCTTTCCAAAAAAATTAAAAAAGATTAACAATAGTGAAAGATCCCAGGACCAGCTCTGTAGAAGTTGTTAGGCACAGTATATGGAGAGAGTAGGAAAATGAAGAATAATTAAGTGAAAATAAAGTAAAATACTGAAAAGCTAAAATGGTTGCACATTAAGTGCAAGTAAGAAGAATGTAATAATAGAGTGAAGTCTGTGATCGGTGCCTTTCTAGATCAAATGTGTGAAACTCAGATCCTGGACAATCTCTGGGCTGTGAATTTCATTCCAGCTACTTTCATAATTAAAATCTTAAATAATAATCCATTATTGCTACTAATGGAAGTGACTGTTTTTGGTTTAAGTTTAGATGTTTACATTCATACCTTTTGTTTCTAGACCAACAGATGATTCAAAGAT
>NW_024380526.1:0-8817 GCF_016835505.1 Polypterus senegalus | reverse complement strand
TGTGCATTAAACAAAGACAATATTTTTTTATACAAATCTAATGTAATTTCATTGTTGTTCTTTGAAGGCTTTGACTGTATTTATCTGAGTTTGACTTGTAATTTTAAGAAGTTGAAATATCTGGAAGGATGGATGTTACCACTCAAAGCACAGATTACTGCATCTGTATATATAATTCACTAAGGCAAGACACGCATGGAAAGGCAAGACACCCATGGAAAGCATGCCGGAAGGGGTGTGGATTCACTAAGTCGGCGACAAGTAAGACACCTATGGCGCACGCAGGGAGGAGCTACGCCTACCAACTCCAAGACCATTGGATACGACGACAACTCGCAGAGCCACGCCCACCAACTCGGGCGCGACGACACAGAAAGAACGGCATCATTTATATTCGTCTGTCGTAGAGGCCTCATGTACCTCCGAGCCACCTTGACTGTTCATAGAGGCATGCTTCTCGCGGAGGTGAATTGCCATATGCAGCGTGTAAAATGGTTTGCGAGGGGTATCCCATGAGATTCTTAAAACAATCCTTTACAACTGAGGTTAAAACACAATGAAGTAAGCAGTCTTTAAAAACCGAGTTTTCGGTTACGACGCACAACCGCGTGCACCATAGCAAACTGTTTTACACGCTACATACAGCAATTCGCATCCGCGACAAACATGCATCTTCTTCACTCACGGACAATTATATGTTGCTCTCTCCAGAGTTCCATCTTTTCATTCACTTTCTGTTGTATCCTCAAACCCTCCCTTTTTAGACAACTGTGTCGTTCCACAAGTGTTCAACCATCAATAAATAATTGTGCAGCATTTGTTATGCCGTGGGTTCACTATTGTGTTGTATTTTGCTCTCTCCAGAGTTCCATCTTTTCATTCACTTACTGTTGTATTCTCATACCAACCCGTTTTAGACAACCGTGTCTTTCCAGAAGTGTTTAGCATTCAATAAATAATTATGCATGAGATTGAGCGTGTGTCTACATGGTGCAGAGAGGCGTGGGTAAGCCATTGAACCCCATTCGGGCTGCAAATCGTGGAATTCCCACTAAGTGCGACTCATACGCTCCCACTGGTTGCGTCCCTACCCTTTGTGCACACACCCTCCCACCTCTCTGCCACCGTGGTTGGGTGTCTTGGTGGATTATATTTAGAAAAGCAGCCAATGACTCAAGTGACGAGTTGGAGGTGGGCACATGAGCGGGCAGTACATACTGAACAAGAATTCAGGAGACTAGCATGATGGAGGGAGCTGAATGGACGTCCTTATCCTCTCCTCCCGTTCCACACTATGCGCCGTGCGCCCCCATCCCTCCGTCTGGCAGGAGAAGGCGTGATGACGGTCTGCCAGTTTTCAGTCACAGACGATTGTGTGTTGGTTCGTTCCGTGCATTGTTACAATGTTGCTATTTTTGCTGATTTATTACATTACCGATTTTTCAAATGTTAATTTTCTCCCTGTACTTAAAAATCATTAATAAACCGGCCTGATTATGCAGCATATGGTACGCAGCGGGTTGGCTAGTGTAAGCTTATTTTGCTTTTTCCTGGTTGGCAAGTCCTGCACCACAGTTCTCATAACAGTATTTGACTGTTTGATACAATCCTTGTTGCTTAATAACCTCATCTCCTTAAATATATTAGTTCTGAGAGTGACATTTAGAGTGTGAATTATGCTTTCAATGTACTGATTGTGAATTTGTTTTTAGTTCCTTGCTGATCCCTGACTGTAGTAATTGCACTTATTTAAAACCAAAAACAGGAAAGTATTAATAAAAAAGAATACAGTTCTTGGTTCAGTCATCCTTCTGTTTTTAGCCTGCATGAACCCAATTAGTAGATAAACACATGGGCATGCTGAACAGTTAATTGTAAATGTTTTGGAGTGTTCTCCTGTACCATAAAATCACTATTATCATTTTAAATAGCTGCAGAGAGCTGCAAGTATCAGAAGTGAAGACAAGTGTTTCCATGTTTTTGCTCATCTAAAGAAAGCTTATCACCATGCTATGCATCATCTTGCAAAACCACAACCTCTTTCACTGTAAAATGTAGAATTTGGCCTATTATGAAAATGAAGACCACTTCCTCATATATCTAATAAACATTTACCTTGACACCAGGATATCTCAAATAAGCTGGTTTCCATTGTCATCTCCTTTTGTATAGGTTTAGGGTTAATACTGTATGTAAATGTGGTTTCTAAAATATTCTGTGGTGTGCAGACCTGCTCGGCCTTTCTGCAGCTAGGATTTTACGAAATTTGACTATGGTAAAGCAGTTTCCATGTTATTAATAAGTTTCTATTATGGTAGCTGTTTATAATTGTACTAGACATTAAGCCTGTTACAATAATGGGCGCTAGAACAGTAGTGCATAAACATTAGTAGGAACAGTCTATATTAAATGGCAAGGAACCTTGTATGTGGCTGTAATATGCGTCACTGTATTGTGTGCCTTTAATTTTCTCTCTCAGTAATACTGGTTTATATTTCTGTAAAATGCCTGTAATTTTGTATGACAGTAATACAGTGGAACCTCGGTTCACCAACCATAATTTGTTCCAAAACTCTGGTTGTAACTCGATTTGGTCATGAACCGAAGTAATTTCCCCCATAGGATTGTATGTAAATACCATTAATCCGTTCCAGACCGTATGAACTGTATGTTAATATATATTTTTTTAAGTTTTTAAGCACAAATATAGTTAATCATATCATTGAATGCACAGCGTAATAGTAAACTAAATGTAAAAACGCTGAATAGCACTAAGAAAACCTTGAACAACAGAGAAAACTAACACTGCAAGAGTTCGCACTATAGCCTTATCTATACTAATAAAAGGCAAAGCCCTCACTCACTCACTCACTCACTCACTCACTGACTCATCACTAATTCTCCAACTTCCCGTATGGGTGGAAGGCTGAAATTTGGCAGGTTCATTCCTTACAGCTTCCTTACAAAAGTTGGGCAGGTTTTATATCGAAATTCTACGCGTAATGGTCATAACTGGAAGCAGTTTTTCTCCATTTACTGTAATGGAGATGAGCTTCAACGCCGTGGGGGCGGAGTTTCGTGTGACATCATCACGCCTCCCACGTAATCACGCAGTACATAGAAAACCAGGAAGACCTCAAAAAAGCGCTGAAGAAAACATGCATTATATAATTGAGAAGGCAGCGAAACAATAAGAAGCGAGCGAGTGACATATACAACCATATTCATGAGTTCTGCTACTTGAAACAAAGCACGATGTAAACCTACACTTTAAATTAAGTTCATAGACAGGCTGCCGCTGGCGTTTGTAATTTAGTGCCTGCCCATATAAGGCCGTCCGTCAGCGGCAATCCAATAGCAAACTGCCACGGGTAAATAGGACTGTGCTTATGGAGAGGAAGATGAGATGGTCAGGGTGGTGTTTGACACAAACTCAGCGAAACTGCGAGAGAAAGTTTTAAGTGCCAGGACTAAGGTAACATTAAATACAGCCATGGACATAGCACGAGATGGCACCAGCACAGCTGGGAACCTTCGATGCATGTACACCGAGTGGCTCACGTGAACTGACGCAGTGCACAGATAAAAGCAACAGTTCCAAAGAGCTGAACAAAACCGAATTACACAATTGAAAAGGCAGCAAAAATATGAAGCGCCTGATAAGCATATTCATAAATCCAGCTACTGTGGAAACAAAGCACACGTGGAAAAGTCAATGTCCCGCTAAAGAAAGACAGTGTAAAAAAAACCCGTGCATGCAGTGTGTCAGGTCTCAGATAAAGAAGAAGACGAGCTGTTTATTGATGCAGTAAGAAACGAATCGATGAATGAAACCTGTCATCTTTACAACGATTGACAAACACGGAATGTAACTTGAACACAACACATCCTACAAATACGAACCTGATTGAAAGAAATAATGATAATCAAATCCTTGATGACAGCAACACTCAGTAACACTCACAAAACAAATACTGTATATTGACAGTCATGTTACGTTATTTTTAAAATGTTCCCTTTTCTTTTTCTAGCTTTTTTAACACACTACTTCTCCGCTGCGATATGCGGGTATATATATATATGTATATATATATATCCCGATCTACATACTCGAATAATGGATACTTTATTCGCCATCAATGATTGTTTTGGTAAAGCCATACTCAGTGTATTCATTAGATGAACGGTAAAAAGTAAGAGCGAGGGAGGATGACTTATTGAGGCATGCAGGCTGTAGTGCGTCAACTCTATCTGAATTGTGCGATCACATTTGAAAAATATATCTTTTCAAGTTCTATTTAGTCCATATGTGTCAAACTCAAGGGCAGGGCCACATCCGCCCGTGTAATTATATCCGCCCCGAGATCATTTTATATACTGTATTATTGTTATTAAAGCCCGGTATATGAAGCGCTGGTAACACAATAAACTACAGATCCCATAATGCAGCGCTTCAGCTGCCTTGCCGAACACTTACCGCGTTAATCAAGTCTAGCTTATGATGCTGCAAGTTATTGCGGCTAGCTCACACGATGCTGAAGAGAAAAGTTGATTCTGAAAATAGAGCCTTTAAAACCGATGGGAGGCTGAGTATATGTTTACTGAACCCGTGTGTCTCATTTGTGGAGCTAATGTGGCTGTAATTACAGAATTTAATCTAAGACGGCACTATGAGACAAAACATCAGGGTAACCTGAATGCAATGCAGAAGATACAGAAAGCATAATTAAATAAGAATCTGACACTTCAGCGGACGTTTTACCCGTGCACAATCACAAAGTGATTTCAAGTGAAGCTGCTTTTATGGGAGACACAAATGCACCAGTGCACTTGCCCCACTTTCCCTGTTGCCAAGTAATGTTAAACCAAGTCGTCACTACGGTGTTCCCAAATCGCACTTTGCTGATAAACTGAGCGCAGCACTGAGTTTGCACGGCGCTTTGGTGACTTTGAAGAACAAAAAGTCCGTCTACATGCGGCTCGAACCTTGTGCATGTTTGGTAGCACATATCTGTGTGAGAAGCTCTTCTCAGTGATAAAGACTAACAAAACAGCACACAGGAGTCGCCTCACTGATGAGCACCTGCAATCCATCCTGAGAATCTCCACAACACAGAACCTCACACCAAACAGAAACGAACCTGTGGCCAAAAAAAGATGCCAGGCGTCCAGCTCTAAAATGACATATGAGCAAAGACAACTGAATGATTTGATTTGTTATTGCTGAAAGGAACACATTTTATTTATATTTCCAGGTTTTGTTATGCAGCATGTTCATATTTGAATTTGTATAATTTTGACAGGATATATTTTTATGGAGAGCAAAATCTTTTGGGATATTTAAAATCTAAGTTTATTTTTATATAAAATTACATAAGAGTAAAGAAATTTGAATGTTTGTTCTTTTAACGTTTACTTTATTTCTAACTTGTATAATTTAGACAGGATATATTTTTATGGAGAGCAAAATATTATAAGTTGTTTAAGGTTTGAGTTGATTTATTCAGGAATAATATTCCTGTCTGTTTTACCATTCCTACCAAAGATATTTCTGTCGACTAAATAAAAATTCCTTCTATTTAAAATTTAAATAGAACTTGAACAAATACGATAGTTCATAATATCCACGCAGACTTGCAAGAGCGGGAGTTATCCGTTTTAACAAGCAGCGTATTGCACTGATACGAAATAGCTGTGTGTGTATATATGTAGATATGTATGTATATGTATATATATGTTTATATATGTGTGTGTGTATGTATATATATATATATGTATTTGTGTGTATATATGTGTGTGTATGTATGTATGTGTGTATGATATATATATATATATATATATATATATATATATATATATATATATATATATATATGACAGCAACACTCATCACTCACAACAGTGACAAAACAATTACATTGACAATCATGTTACGTTATTTTCAAAATGTTTCCTTTTCTTTTCATTGCTTCTTTAACACACTACTTCTCCGCTGCGAAGCGCGGGTATTTTGCTAGTATATATATATATTGTGGAGACTGGCCCAGACACAGACAGGCGGACACGTTCATTTCACCCAACAGACGTTTATTTACAACAATAAAGTCACGTCATTTGCACCACAAAAGTCCCCAAAGTCCTGGTCACAAAAATGCCTTTTCTTCTACTTCAGACCGCCTCCTTCTCTCCTCTTCAGCTCAGTCCACTCCGCTCCCGACTCTCGCCCTGAATGAAGGGAGGCCGCCCCTTTTATGATCACCCGGATGTACTCCAGGTGGGTTCCGGCAATCACCCGCCAACACACCCCTGTGTGGTGGAAGTGCCGGCTGCATCCCCGGAAGCACTCCAGGTGTCCCTGCTCTTCTTCCCCCCAGCACTTCCTGGTGTGGCGGAAGTGCTGAGGTCCAGGGCTCCCAAGGCACGGGAATGCCCCCTGGTGGTGACCATGGGCCCTTACAGGGTGAAGCTTCACAGCTCTGTGCCCGTGGCCCCAAAAGCAACCAGGATGGCGGCCCCCACTTGATCCAGGGTGCATGTAGACCCTCCTCCGGTCCCTCAAGGCATCCCGACCGGGTCCTCCCGTCAGATGGCCCGTCGCATGAGGGCAGGTTCCCAACGAAGCGGGTCCTACTGTACGTCCAGGGTCCGGTCCTGTTTGGCACCCCCCCCGTGGATTCCGTGTTCCTCATGTCGATGTATCCGACGGGACCGCCTTCAGTCCTTTCCTCCCCGCTGACTTCACGGGTTCCCTCTGCCCCTGCAGAGGGCGGCCAGCTTCTGGACGTGTGCACCCAGCACCACGTCCCATCCTATTGGAGGAACTGGCACTCAGCCTCCAATTTCTCCTGTCGCTCTGGGACGCCCTGACGGTCTGAGTCTCCTTATGGGAAAGAAAGAGACTCCTTCCCGTCTGCGACTCTGTAGAGCGGCGCAAGACTGCTGTCGACTTGGGGTGGAGGGCGCTAGGACCTGGGGCACTCAACAGCTTGTGTCCTGCCAGCTCCCTGGCTGTCTCTCCCCTCACCGTGCGCGCAGCCCTCTGCGCCGCATCCACTGTCGCATCCACTGCGGCGCTCGTAACCCGGTCGAGAGTTGTGCAAACAGCACAGGGTCCTTCTTTAATTCATAAGGTGATCCAAGCTGTTACAGCGCTCCAGAGTAACGGAAGGCCCCAGAGATAAAAGGAGGGGTCTCCCGACAGGTGGAAATGAGGTTACGAGAGCTTGCATAAAGAGAGAGATCTCTCGCCGAGACAGTGGAGAGCTGCCCCAAACCAAGCCAAAGAGATACAGGCACGGGCGTTCCCATCCTGTTTTCAGGTCCGGATGGCACCAGAAAGACAGAGGGTGCGCAGGTGTTATACGTGCCATGGAGTTGGGCATCTGTGGAGACGTTGTCCATATGCCTTGAGTAAAGATGCCATTAGGCGGCGTCGGGACAACGTCTCCGCACCTGTTTCCTGTTTTGCAGGTCCAGACCATAGAAGATGGTATGCTGGGACCCCGCCTTGGGAGACTCCTACCCCTCGCGGGACGGGCTGCTTTGACGGATGGGCTTCAGCTGGTGAGGGGGCAGTGTCACAGATGACCGGGGACACCGCCCACCGGGACGCCTGGATAGTCGCCGAGTTGGACAATACTTCTCCTCGGCCACGAGAGGGCAGCCGCCCGGGGTTATTTGGGGGCCACAGGGATGGAGCTGGTACGCTCTTTATGAGAGGATGTGGCCACCGCCAGGGGGCGCCTGGACAGTTAGAGAAGCCTGGATGGCAGCACTTCCGCCACACCAGGTAGTAATTCTGAGGACACCCAGAGTGCTTCCAGGTGCTTTCCTGACACTTCCACCACACCAGGAAGTGACGTCAAGGGGAGCACCTGGGGCTCATCCGGGTCATAATAAAAGGGGAAGCCTCCCTCCAGTAGATTAGCCAGAGTTGGGAGGAAGGAGACGAAGCTTGTGAGGAGGACAGGAGGTCAAGGAAAGAGAAAGAAGAAGAGTTGGTGCTTGAAGACATTGTGGTGCTAGAACAGTTAATAAAAAGTAAATAAAAAGTGTGTTTGGACATTCTGGTGTCGGTCTGTCTGTGTCTGGGGGTACGCTTTCCACAACATATATACACATACATCCACATATACATACATATACACATATATATATATATATTGTAAAGAATAAACACAGAACACAGCGTAAAGAGTTGGGGTTTCCGGCCCCGTATACTGTAAACAGAAAAACCAAGGTCAAGGTTACAAACAAAAATATTGTTCATGCGCGCGACGCCTTCACATGCGCCGGCGGCCATTTTTATATAGGAGGAGCCGGAAGTGGAGGAATGCTGGGAAGGAGGCGTGAGGGATGACGGGATTCGTGACGTCAGGGAAGATGGCGGAGGAAGGGCGGAAGTGGACGTGGTGCGGTCAGGTTATGATGGCGTAGCGTTTTTTTTCCTGAAAGAGAGCAGAAAGGTTAGTACCCCGCCATTCCTTACCGACAAACGTCCTTCGAAGCGATTTCGGGGCCGCCCGTGGCCTCCTACTCGCGCATGCGTGACACGACCCCCCCCTCAGCCCAAGACCGTCCGGTCAGGCGGACCTAACCGAGTGGTCGTGGACGCGAGAGAGGGCATCGGCGTTGGCCTGAAGGCCGCCGCGGCGATAAGTAACCGTGAACTTATAGGGCTGCAAGTCCAGGAACCACCTGGTGACCCGCGGATTCGACTCTTCGTGGAGGGACATCCACTGAAGCGCAGCGTGATCAGTCACCAGAGTGAATTCGCGACCCAACAGGTAATACCGGAGATAAGTCACGGCCCACTTA